>NC_142026.1:92138604-92291104 GCF_982192425.1 Myodes glareolus | reverse complement strand
CTTAGATTTCACACATTTATAGATCAAGTTGGGGATAACAGAATTATTTAAAGTATTGTATCTGTCTTAATTTCAATATTTAATTTTAGTACTCAGAATAGAAACCTTGCTGTAACACGAGGGCCGGCTTGTTGGGGTTTCTGTCCCGCCCAGTACCCCAACAAGCCAGCAAGTCCCAAGGAAAATCACATGGAGTCTACATTAGGTTATAAACTGATTGGCCCATTAGGTCAGGCTTCTTGTTAACTCTTATAACATATATTATCCCATTATCCTTATCTATGTTAGCCACATGGGCTCAGTACCTTTCTCAGTGTGACAGCTTACATGTTGCCTCTTCGATGGTCTGTACAGGAATGGCTAAGGGAGTTTCCTCCTCCCTAGCCTTATCCTATTCTCATTGCCCCGCCTCTACTTCCTGTCTGGTTGACCCACCTATACTTCCTGCCTGACCAATCAGCGTTTTATTAAAATACATGATTGACAGAATACAGACAATTCTCCTGCACCACCTTGCCTTACTAGATTTACTCATAGCACATGACATTTTAGATACTGTTTGAAATGATATCTTAAAAATTCAATTTTTCATTGCTAGTATGTGGAGATAGAACTGATACCTGACCCATATGCCTTTTCGCTCTCTGTCTTGTCTTCTCACATCGGATAGTCTTAAGTAAAATTTGCATAGAAGTGATAATTGCAGCAATTGTTATCCTGACCCAAGTCAAAGAGAATTGCTTTAGTATTTCACCATTGCGTCCTTTTGACTGCACTAAGTCTCTTTTTTTCTTCCTCCATATGGACAAGTGCTGAGCCAAACAAAGTCTTCATTAAATAAACACAGCATTCAATGTGCTTTTTAGTCACATATTCAGGACATGTGCATTTAGATTAGTTTAACAGTTCAGAAGCCATAGGATTTTCATATTAAGAACACAGATTTATCTTTATTGAAAGGAAATAAAAGAGTTCTAATCTGCATATCCATGAAACTTACGGTGCTGAATGTTCTACTTTTAGTGGAACTTACTCCTCCTTGTTCTAAATGAGCAAAACAAATTCACAGGAAGCCCAGTAAGTCCTAGGTGGCATCATGTGTTATTTTGCATCCTGGGTGAACATAGAAATCAATATACCATAAAAAGCATTCTATATATTTATATGCCTTCCTAAGTACTACTCAGTTACAATATAATTGCAAGTAATATTTTGTGCTATTCAAATGCTCTCTAGTAAAATACTAGACCTCTAGGTTCATCACTCAAAGCACACATTGCAGTGTCTGGCTCAGGGTCTTATAGGAAGAAGGAAAAGAATGTTGTAGAAGCTTGCCTCTATGATGTCCACTGCTTAACTCACTTCCTGGCACTCACATCTTTGTTTACACCCTGAAGTGTTGAGTGGGTGATGCACGCAACAAAATGGTTGTTTCTGGAATGAAAACATATGACTTAAGACTCCCAAGCTAGGTTGTAAAATACGCATGGTTTTTACCTTTCTCTGCCTCATATCACTTACTCCAGGCAAAACTATAATAGCAAGCAGACATGTAAACAGCTCAGAACGAAGGTTGTCATCGTGAGGACCTGCAGTATTTGCCCATGCCAGCATCAGACTGACAGGTATGTGAGTTACTACACTGTATGTGGATTCTTAAGTTTCTATCCAGCCATCAGCTCCAGTTCTCAACTTGATTGCATTGTCAAGAGAGACAATCTCAGTTTATTTCTTGTTGCTGCTTTCTCAGTGTAGGTTGGAAAATTTATAAGGAACAGTCAATTAATCTGGGAGGATCTAGACTATGGCACTGGGAGCTCCTCTTAACTGTATCATTAAGTAGTAACAGATGCCGCCTTGGGAGATAGAGAAATATTCCAGCTTTAATCATTTCCCTCTTCTTGTAAAGTCGCTAGGGTCAGGAGTCCCCTACACAACAAACCATTAACATATTAATTTGTGTATTCGTTCTCCAACACACAAGCTTTTATAGGATACATTCAAAATCTAGTCAGAAGCATGCCAGAACCACTGAGGTAAGTTGCTTTCAGATTTCTTACCCACATAAAGAGTAATTGATGACTTTATATATAGTATAAATTTTATATATATATATATATATATATATATATATATATATATATATAGTGTGTGTGTGTGTATACTGTTGCTTTAGATTGTTTTAGCATCATTTTATAGTAAAAAGAGACAAGTCCCACATTCAAGAGATCAGTGCTGAACTTGATGATGAGTAATAGTATTCAGTTAAAAAAATATAGCATGGAAAGTGACAGCTAAGTTTTGCTTTATGAAAGGTCTAATAAGACACAGTTGTTGAGTAAAACTCTAATGTGTATATGTTCCACACCTTTTTTAACCATTCTTCTATTGAGGGGCACCTAGGTTGTTTCCAGGTTCTGGTTATTACAAGTAGTGCTACTATGAACATAGTTGAACAAATGCTTTTGTAGTATGATAGGGCATCTCTTGGGTATATTCCCAAGAGTGGAATTGCTGAGGGAGGTTGACTCCCAGTTTCCTGAGAAACCGCCACACTGATTTCTACAGTGGCTGCACAAGTTTGCGTTCCCACCAACAATGGATGAGTGTTCCCCTCATTCCACATCCTCTCCAGAATAGGCTATCATTGGTGTTTTTGAGTTTGGCTATTCTGACAGGTGTAAGATGGTATCTCAAAGTTGTTTTGATTTGCATTTTCCTGATCGCTAAGGAGGTTGAGCATGACTTTAAGTGCCTTTTGGCCATTCGAAGTTCATCTGTTGTGAATTCTCTGTTCAGCTCAGTACCCCATTTTTTAATTGGGTTAATTAGAGTTTTAGTGTCTAGTTTCTTAGTGGTAAAAAGCAATGACATCTTGAATTTTGCATGCAAATGGATGGAAATAGAAAACGCTTTACTGAGTGAGGTAACCCAGACCCAAAAAGAGGAAAATGGTATGTACTCACTCATAAGTGGATTCTAGCCACAGTTAAAGGTCTTTGAGCCTATAATTCGTGATCCTAGAGAAGCTAAATAAGAAGGTGAACATGAAGAAAATCTTATAGTTATCCTCTTGGATACTGGAAGTAGACAAGATTGCCAGGCAAACTTGGGTGCAGGGGGGGTGGGGTGGGGGGTGGAAGTAAGGGGAGATGGTTAGAGAGAAGGGAGAGGGGGAGGGTTGGGGATGGCTTGAGGGAATGGGAGGGGGGAGGAAGGATGGATATGGAACTAGGGAAGTATATATCTCAACTAAGGGAGCCATTTTAGGGTTTGCAAGTGTCTTGATTCTGGAGGGGTTCCCAGGCCCAAGAAGAGGTCCCCAGATTGTTCCCTGGGCAGCAGAGAAGAGCGTACCTGAACTGGCCCTGGTCCATAACCATACTGATGAATATATTGTATATCACCATAGATCCTTCATCGGGCGATGGATGGAGATAGAGATAGAGGCACACATTGGAACACTGAACTTAACTCCTTAGGTCCAAAAGAGAAGCAGAAGGAGGGAGAACGTGAGCAAGAAAGGCAGGACTAGAGGGTACCTTCATCTGACGATAGATGGAGATAGAGACGGAGACCCACATTGGAGCACTGGACTGAGCCCCCAAGGTCCAAATGAGGAGCAGAAGGAGAGAGATCATGAAAAAGGAAATCAGAACCGTGTGGGATGCGTTCACCCTCGGATACAAGGGGACTGATCGAATGAGAGCTCACCAAGGCCAGCTGGACTGGGACTGAACGAGCATGTGATCAAACCGGAGTCTCTGACATGGGGGCTGACTGACAAGCCATTGTCAATGACACTGGGTCTTGTTTTGTCTGCATGTACTAGCTTTCTGGGATCCTAGTCTGTTTGGATGCTCACCTTCCTAGACCTGGATGGAGAGGGGAGGAACTTGAACTTCCCATAGGGCAGGAAACCCTGACTGCTCTTAGGACTGGAGAGGAAGGAAGGGAGGGAGTGGTGGGGAGGAGGAGAGGGAGTGGGGAGAATGGGAGGGTATGGGGAGGAGGGGAGGAAGTGGAAATTTTTATAAACAAATAAATTAATTAATAAAAAAAGAAAAAAATAAACCGGACTGTAAAATAAAAACTACTATATACCAAAAAAAAAAGACACAGTTGTTGATAGTCTTGCAATGCAATAGACAGTGGCAATGGCTCCAAGGTAATGCTCAAAACAAAAGAGGCTAGATATTAAAGCCGTTGTCTCCCTAGTTTAAGCAAGATAAGAGAAAAAAATGATTCAATGAAATAAGAGTTATACTCATGCTTGAAAGGGGAAATTCCCTTTTTTGACAAAGACCAAGAGTTGGAGGAGAACGAGAGGAGAACTTTGCATTCTGTAAAAGCACCTTCCTCAATGAAAGAATTACTAATAAGATTTGATTTTAATTCCTTTGTAATTGCTCAGATAACACCACAGTAAATCATACAATATGGACAAATAACTTGCTCTCACAAAATAAGTAACACATACATCACATTGACAATAATTGTCAGTCATTAAGCTATTGTGAGCAAGGAATAAAGTTTTGGAGACTGTTAGGGAAGATTTAGCTCCCTCAGAACTGATGATGCTGTGTTCTCCTCACAGCCTGCCTCTTAAGAAGTTCAGTGTTGTCAAGCTGACCCTAACATCCTGGAGCACATGACAGAATATTTGAATGTTGCTGGTCCAACATACTTTTAAGTCCCTGAAAATCTTTTCTTAATCAAAAGGTCACATGTCACCTAGGAACCATTCATTTCTCTGAAGCTATTCTAGAAACAAATATCCTTGTTCACGCATGAAAGAACTCAGATGAGTTTCCCTCAACAACGGGCTGAGTGAAAATGTGAACTTTATGTCACCAACATAGGGCAAATAAATACTTAAAACCTGAAGCTACAAATACACAATTTCTCTTCCTTTGTTATAAAAATTGCATACATCTCCCACTTGAAAAAAATATTCACAAGGTCATAGGCCAGGGTACAGATGGAGCAGCTTAAGGTTGCCATTGGAGGTCAGTAAAAACTATTTCATTTCAGATACTTGACAACACACTGTTAAAGGCTAAACTCTTTAAATGCATTCAGAATCCATAGTATGTGTTACGTATAATGACTCTTGAGTGAATAAAAATGAAAGAGATGGTACTGTATTGTTTATTTGTGTGTTTTTACCTTTTCAAGACACATGGCTAATTAACCTTACCTGTTATTTCTAAAGTCAATGAAGAGAATACAAACATGGTCTCAGTAAGTGATATTTCTTCTCTTTTGGATTAAGAGCCTGGGGTTTCTGGCCTCCATAATTCAGGATTTGTTTATTTGTCCTGAGTTCTGTTCAGTAATTTCCCCTCCCTTGGGCTTTTACAGTTGTTTACTATCAACGTGGAAAGGAGGCGCTTGAGTTCTCATACAATTAGCAGCTTTGTTGGGAGGTTTGTTCATTTCCAACCACATTCTCATTATTATTCCAAGAAAACATTAATTTGTAGAGGACATTAATTTGGCTTGGCATCTAGCATATTACATATACTTCAGGAAATTGAGGGATGAGAAAGTTTAGGGCAGTTGTTTAACATTAAGGCATATCAAAATAAACTGCTTCAGGGTTATACAATCAACTTAATTCCTAGGATGCTGATAAGTATGCATGTACATACACACATTTACATACATCTATAAAATTTATGAAATGCACCAAGAATTGAGAACCACCAGCTGGTATGGAAGTTACAAGTTATTGATTGTCCTTTATTTCATATTCACTTCTAAGAACTCAAATATCTGGTGCCAGAGGAAGCCTAAGTAATTTTTTACTTAATTCAAGAACAAAGTTGATCTTTCCTATGAGAGAATGAGAATAAATTTCCATGAAAGAAAAATTTAAAACATTCATCATTTGACTGATACCTGTCATTCAGATTTAGGTAAAAGAGGTACCTACTGAAAAGCTCTGGAAAAAGCTTTTTTTGAAAAACAATTGTTAATGACAGCCTTCAGATTTCCGCTCATTGGTAGAAAGACTCCAAAACCTGCAAAGTTCTACCTGAATCATCCTTGTAGGTTGGAAAACAGTCTCGACAAAAATACCTCTGGCCATGGTAGACACATTGGGATTTAGAAATATAGTTGACGTATTTAAAAATAATAAGACAGAACCATATAGAACAGTACCCGGAGGGAGTTCCAGTGAATACTGAAATCACCCATGATTAATTTCCAAGTCCTTAAAATACCCCTGAAACCACGAGATAGGAGTAAGATAAAAAAAAATAACTACATTAACATGATACAACGAAATGAACAGGCCAGTTGAAGTTCACAGGCAACATTCATAGTTGAACATTCTGTTGCTAGGACAAAACAAGTCATGCTCATATCTTAGACCAAAACACTCTGTAGCCAAACCACTCCCTGGGTGGAATCCATTGCTATCTCCTTAAAGGAACTGGACCTTTAGTTGGATCCTTAGATTTTTGTTTGAGGTAGAAACGTATCTACTTCTCTATTCCTGAAATACAAGGTCTGGATAATTACCACACCTGTTAACAATAACCTTGAGAGAGCAAAACTTTTTGACTTAAATCTAGATGGGACCTTGGTTGGAGGTATAAACACAATAACCTTGAAGGAATAGAGGTAAGTTCCAACTCTCTGATCTTTGGTCAACATGGAAATAGATTCACATTTTTGGGCCTCCATATTGTCAGAAAATTCTTTTGAAATGATTCTGAAGATGAACAGGTAATACACATTGAGAAAGAAACAAGTTTTTCCACCCTGCCCTGCAAATTTCTTCTTCCCTACAAATGCTGTTTTGTGATTTCAGCCACATGAGCTGCCGTATAATTTCATGAAGGATAGATAAGGCAGGTTGGATCATAAAGTCCATCAGTTAATTCTCTACCCTCATCTTGCCTTCCTCTTGTGAATTCTAACTAGAACTTTTATTCCCAAATGTTGACTAAAAATCATTAGACAATAACTTTTGTCTTATGTTTTTGAAAACATTAATAATTAGTTGAAATCAATGAAAAAAACCCTACCTATTCATGCCTCTACTGCCTTCAACAACACCATCAGAATGCTTCTGCTGACAGAGGAGTAATATAGGTCTCAGACCAGTTAGCCATTTATTCTTCTGCGAATGTGGTGGCTTAACGGGTTTTGCATCATTGAGAGCCACAGTTTCCATTCAGCTGCTTCATTAATACCCTGGTTCACAGACGGAATGACAAAGTTCTGCTGCTAATGAACACAGGAGTGTCTGCAGTACTGGTCCTGTAAGCATGTGCCTTGTTGTTTCTAGGCAACCATTGCACCTGAGATACAGAAAGAATGAAGAGAGTATCAGGACACCTATCTCCAGATACTTGCGGGTACCTCATCATGCAGATCAGGTTCTATTCTTTGTCCTAGGAGTTTTGCACAGATTTTTCTACTGTCTCAAACAAATGAATATGAAGCACATTTACATTTTCCACATTAAAACTCTGACTTTGCCAGGCAACAGAACCAGTCAGGTATCAAATTCAGAGGTCTGGAGTTTCAGGTTAGGAATTTCTGTATAGGCTATGAGTTAAGTTATCTTTAAGACATTGGAGAAAAGGTAAATTGGTGATGTAAGGGGAGGAGACCATAAAACGGAGCAAGTATCCAGAGAGCAGCGGGAGTCATCCCAAGTAGGACATGAATACAAAGCCCAGATGGTCCCTGTTGAGCAGATGCCAGAGGAGATAGTTGGATGTCAGAAATACCAGCAAGAGGTCAGGGGGAAAGATAAGACTGGCTTGCTGCTTCTGGAATTCCTCTGGTCAGCTGCAAAGGATGTGCTCTTGTTCTGGGTGACATCTACTAGACACCATATAATTCTCTCAGACTGCTTTCCCTCATCAGAAGACACATGGAGATTAAAGCATGGAGTACACATTCAGATCAGTTATTTTTAAACTTCGTTGTCTGAACTGGATGTTCACTTTGTATATGGAAAATAGATAGTATGAATTATGTAAATCTCTTAAGAAGCGGTCTGGTTAAAAATTCTGCTTTGCAGTAGCCAATATAGAAACCATATAAATATGAAATCATATGCCTGAGGTTTTTATATTCTATATTTTTTCAAATGTGCTAATTCAAAGTGACAAAGCAGGATGATCACTAGAACTGGGGTCACAGTTCTGGGGTTCTAATTTTGTTCCAGCACAGGTGTAAACTTATGCAAACATTAGAGCTTTTTAGACCATATTCCTTATTTTCTAAGAGATGACTAACTTTGGTCAGCAGGTAGACATTTGGCAGGAAGCAAATGTGATAACGTGTGGAAATCGCTTTACATCTTTCAAAATCTTTATAGTAGATTCCTCCCAATCGTAAGTTTTTATGATCGTAAAGAAGTCAGGGGCTAGTCAAGGTGTTCAAAAGGTAGAGGAGCAGCTCTGGAGCCTCAGATCTGAACTCAGATCCACACACAGAGCTGGGCAGGGCAGCACATACATCCAACACCAGTGCTGGGAAAGAGATCCCAGCTCTTCCTGAAACCAGAGTGCTCCAGGTTCAGTAAGAGGAATCTCAAACGTATAAAATAGGCAGTGACCAGAGAAAACACTTAAAATCAAACTTTAGCTTCCACAATTGTAACAGAGTACTGTGTGCCTGCATGTACACACATGCAGACACACACACATACACACACAAAAACAGAGGAAGTCAAGGTAAATCCTTACATCATTATTTTACAGAAGCCCTTGTTTCACTCCCTCATACGCAATGGACTTGTGATGACCATCTGCATAGGTGGTTGAGTAGAGTGTCCCCGCTCTCTAATCAACTACCTTGTAACAGCAAAATAGCAATTAAATATTGCGGACAATGTTACGAGAATTCTGTGAATGTCGCTAGTCCGCCACCCAACTGGAAGGGGCATTTGGCCCAAGAGGCAGAGTTTATATTCACCTGGCCAGAACGGATCAACGAAAGTGAAAGATCGGAATAGAGAGGGGAAGACTGGCAGAAGGAATCGGCGGGCGAGAAGTTGGTGCTGCCTTTGGTGGGCCAGAGCAGTTGATGGCAGATGCTTTGCGGATGTGGTAACTATCTCATGTTCTTTTCTTACGTTTTTGTTCTTTAATTTTATAGTAATAAAAATGAAGAAATCCTTGAGGGAAATCCTGCAGTTGGCCTCACCAGCATCCTTCTTTCAATTAACCTTGTGTTTGAGTTACCAGTTTGAGGAGGGCTTCAGGAAGGCTTTTCTGAAGGAGGGAGACTTGCACTGGGCCTTGAAAAATCAACTTTGGATGCAGAGGGATAGCCACAAGAAAGCAGAGAGGTGAAGAAAAGCATGTTTGAGTCATAGAATTAGATGTGTTAACCTGTTTCAGGCAATAGCGTAAATTTAGGAACAGCAATATTTATCTTTGCCATACAGAATAGCAATACACAATTCCACACTTGTTCTTTCACAACAATAGAATGTGTAAAAAGCCTTGTATAAGCCGTTTACCCCTCATCTGTTCACAAGAGCAACAGACTTCCATCTGAACTCTGGGGATAATTTTGCAGTGTTGGTGCCTGGTTAAGTTTGTTGAAAGACATTCTACCTGTCATGTAGTCATTCCATTTCAGCCAGGTCTTAAATCAATATATAAATAAGGAAACCAGGGGGCCCAAAGGGACATAAAGTCCTTGTGTTGATATATGGACAGGGGTTTTCCTTAAAAAAAGTGCAAAATTAAAAAAAAAAGTGTTGAAATCTTAGGAAGGTTTAAGGGTGTAAAGCACTTGCCTTTAGCATGTTATTCTTGGACAGAGGCTGTTTCACGGTCACCATGGGGTTTTATCTTTGTCCTAATTCATTGCTGATTTTGTTTTATGACTCTTAGTCCAGGAAATACCACATACGAAACACACTGAAGAAAATTTCCAATTATAAATTTGAAATATACAAGACAAACTAAAAATGTTCCTCTTTTGCATCTCTTGGTGCCCTGAGTGCTGCGAAAAGCTTGTTCCAGAGTGGAGCACAGCATCTTTAATCAGGGAGAAGTAAGGGGAGGGAGCACTTTGCTTTCCCTGATGAGAGTAGTTGAAGTCCATTTTTATAGATCACTCCACTTGGCATCACAAGGGCATCAAAAATGGGTGCTCTTTATGGATCAACAACTCTATTTTAATGGCGAGGTGGAGAAAAAATGAATGTCTTTTGTTCTGACAAATACTTGTTTCCTTTTCCTTATACAGAGTTTGTCTCCACTAACATTCATGAATGACATTTATTTTAGATAGCAGTATTTGTTGATATAATCTTCCTAAAGTACATCAATAGAAGGCCCAAAGCAGAGGACCTCACACAGTCTTAACATTTTCGTTGCTTTATCTTGAAATGATACACTTTAGAATTAAAATAATCCCTTCATTAAAATATATTCTATAGCAATATTAGGTGGAACTTTTACAGAAGTTCATCTATATATTAAAATGTTGAATTGATTAAGAAGTTCAATGTTATTGACTCACTGATTTGATTGTAGGCATCTCTTATACATACTCTTATACATACAAGTAATTCTTACGTGGAGCCCAGTGCCTCCCGTGCCTGCGTATTAAAATACCTGTGGGCTTTGCTAAACACAATGGTGACTCAGGGGGACCTAGATTAGGGCCTGGGAATTCATGCCTTTAATAAACCACTAGGTGTTCTAACACCACAGAAAGATTGGGTTGAGAGGTTGTAGATGCTACAGTACAGAACTTGATTTCATTTCTATGTTTAGGATCTAAAGAAAATACTAACTAGCATATAGTCTCGGTTTAATATACACTAGTTGAATTGAGTGATAAGGTAAAAACTGTTAAAACTTGACAAGGATAGTGGTTTATCCTATTAAAAGTTCAAGACTACATAGAAAATCAATAAAGAGATGATATCACACAGAGTGCTTTATTGCTGTAGTGTTTTGAATGGTACTGTGTCAGGATACTGTTGTATTTCACTGCATTCAAAACTACATACTAAAGCCTGTGCTAGGTATCATTCCTAAGATAAGCCCTCTAATTAGTTATCAAATACCAGATGGTCAACCCTGAAGTCATATACATACAAGGAGAACTAAATAGACTCAAGCAACTTTTATTTAGTTATGCATATATACAGTAGATAGATAGACAGACAAACAGACAGACAGACAGACAGACAGACAAATAGATAGATAGATAGATAGATAGATAGATAGATAGATAGATAGATAGATAGATAGAAATTTTCAGGATTATTAGTCATAAAAACCCTTTCTATCTTTGTATATCTATTGGTTGTTTTATATTTCTATAGCACATACACACCCCTATATTCAGTGCAAAGCTACTGAAAACACAAGATACAGAAACAAACCAATTATAGTCATACTGATGAATAAAGAAAATGAGGCACAGACACAGAAGAAGCCATTTAAAAAATGAATAGAGGACATTATACTTAGTGAGATAGCTCAATTAGAAAAGGCAGATACTTTACAATTCTGTGTGTGTGTGAGGTATATAAAATAGTACAATTCACAGAAGCAGAGAAGGGAACATTGATTGCCAGGGAAAAGAGTGATGGAGGGGAAAATGGAGAATTGTTCTTTTATAAGTGCAAAACTGCTGTGTGAAATTCAAGGACTTCTATAAAAGACAGTCTATGAAGTTAACATTATAGAACTACATGTATGCAATACTACTGTACACATATCCACACATACACAGAGACAGACAGAGAGAGATACACATGGTATGCCACTTAAATCAAACCTAACTGTAATCATTTCTACCTATAATAACTTGTCACTATTGGATAAAATAAATCCATTATAAGTTTAAATATTTTCAAAGTGTGTTAAGAACCCAGATCTTATAGTAAGAACTGTTTTCAGAGAGACATTGATAAGAATAACCACTACAACCAACCAACCAACCAACCAGCCAGTCAGCAAACCAGCCAGTCAGCCAACCCACCAACCAACTAGCCAACCAAACAACCAGCCAGCCAACCAACCAACCAACCAGTCAACCAAGCAACCATAAAAACCCCACAATATTACAATGTGTTTTTGAAATGATGGATATAATTATTTCTAGGTGCAGTAATAATATTATAGACATGTACTTAAATTCAAACAAGCAAAATGTATACATTAAATATATGCAATTTTGATATGTCAGTTAGAGCCCAATAGAGTTAAAACATCAAAATAAACAGAAAGTCAGTTAAAAATTCATGTTCTGCCTCCTTAGTCATCAGAGAAATGCAAATCAAAACAACTCTGAGATTTCATCTTACAACTGTAAGAATGGCCAAGATCAAAAAGATTAATGACAAGTTATGTTGGAGAGGTTGTGGGGTAAAGGGAACACTCTTCCATTGCTGGTGGGAATGCAAGCTGGTACAGCCCCTTTGGATGTCAGTGTGGTGATTTCTCAGGAAATTAGAAAACAACCTTCCTCAAGACCCTAGTAATAGTTGGTGTACATCCAAAGAAAGCTCAGTCATGCCACAAGGACATGTACTCAACTATGCTCAAAGCAGCATTGTTTGTCATAGCCAGAACCTGGAAACAACCTAAATGACCCTCGACTGAAGAATGGATAATATGATACAGTTACACAATGGAGTACTACACAGCAGAAAAAAATAACGACATCTTGAAATTTGCAGGCAAATGGATGGATATAGAAAACATCATTTTGAGTGAGGTAACCAAGACCCAGAAAGACAATTGTCACATGTACTCACTCATAAGTGGTTTTTAAACATAAAGCATAGAAATCCAGCCTACAAATAACAATCCCAGAGAACCTAGACAACAATGAGTATTTTAAGAGAGACATACATGGATCTAATCTATATGGAAAGTAGAAACAAGATCTTCTGAGCACACTGGGAGCATGGGGACCTTGAAGGAGGGTTGAATGGTGAAGGGAAGAGGCAGGGAAGGGAGCAGAGAAAAATGTAGGGTTCAATAAAAATCAATAACATGCACACACATATATTCATATTCTGTGCAGTGCTACTTTATTTGTATCTTAATAAATAAAGCTTTCCTGAAGATCAGAAAAGTAAAACAGTCACACTGGCCAGCATTAGAGACCAGGCAGCAATGATATACACCTTTAATCCCAGTAGACACAATAATTTGCCATAGAAACCAGGTGGTAGTGGTGTGCACTGGTTGACCAAGGTTTCTGTCTTTCCCAGTTCCTACAGTCATTAAGTTCCAAAGAAATCACACAGAGGTCCACATTAATTATAAACTGATTGGCCTAGTATACAGGCTTCTTATTAACTCTTATAACTTATATTAGCCCATAATTCTTATATGTGTTAGCCATGTATTTTGGTATCTTTTTCGGCGAGGCAGTCACATCTTGCTCGCTCTGTGTCTGGCTTCCTCTGTGTCTGGGTGATGGCTGCAGACTGACTATTTCCTGTTCCCTGAATTCTCATTGCCCCACCTCTACTTCCTTCCTGGTCACCCGCCTATACATCCTGCTTGGCTACTGTCCAATCAGCGTTTATTTAAAATACAAATGACAGGGTATAGACCATTGTCCCACAGCACACACCCTTAATCCCTGAATTTGAATGGATTATAAAATGGGAGAAGACAGCTGACAGACACAGTCCCATTCTGAGGTTTCTTGGAGGCAGGATCGCTATTTTCAGACTGAGGTCGAGGTAAGTGCTAGTGACTGGGTGCTTTGCTTTAGTGGCCTTCAGGTTGAACCTAAGTATCTGCCACTGAGGTTTTATTCACCCTGCTTCAGTTCTAAATGTTTGATACATTCAAAACCAAGCTTTCAGTCTCTATTACAATACTGTAATATCACCATATGTGCAAATGTATTATATTCAGGAAAAGTAATGATTCCTATGTATTTATATCTATGTAGGCATTTCTTTTACTATGAAGTGAACTTCAGTAGGTTAAAGAAGTAACAAAAATACATTTAATATAGTACTTGTAGAAAAAAGTAAACTGATGGTGACACTTACAATATGGGACACATTACCACATAGGGGCTATAAAAATCAAATTCCTCTAGAGGTACATTTAACATAAATGCAGTAAAAAGCCAGGTGTCAATCAATGGGGTGTGGCGACTTGGAGAAAGGCAGCTTGCACACCATACCTGAAGTCTTGTAGACACATTTGGAGTCAAGTAAGCCACCTGTGTTTCGGCTATGTTTTGTTTTTATTCATTGACTTATAATATGCTGCCAATTATTTTTGGGAATTTGATTTATGCTTATTTAAAATACCATTCCTTAGCTCCACTGACCCACATTTGTTTGCCTACTTCTACTCCAGAACTGGAATAATAATTTATATCAGTAAGTTATATTAGGTGTTTAGAAGGCAGCGATAATTTGAACTAATTCAAGGAACACATGTTAATTATAAGCTGCATGCCATATACAGTCTGCCAAGCATGACATGTAGGAAAATAGCTCAGGATAATTCAGAATGACATATTATCCCAGCTGCAGAAATTAACTCCAGGTAGACCTATGGAAGTGGGATATTATTACTCACCTGGAGTGCTTAACCTGTTTACACCACATATTCCTTGTCATTTCTATGCTTTTATTCCCACAAATTATGCATTAAAATGTTTGCCCTTAACATTGAGACTGAGGGAGGGAGGCAGGATGGTGAAAGCAGCAACAAAAAGTAAAAAAATAAAATCAACAAACAGTTTTGTTTCTAAGGAATGCAAGGTATGTGAAGAAAGTGATGTAACAAAGCTTTGGTAGACAGGCCTTGTGGGATGATGCTCTAACTGTGAGCTGAATTCGTTCTCCCCATGTTGGGAAACCAGAGGACAGTTGCAGAGGAATTTGCAGCAGTGTCAAGGTCTAAAGGTGGCAAAGCCAGAGCATACATGTCAGTGATAACACCTCCATACCACTCTCTGACATCATAGTCAACAGAAAGATGGTGATGATACAACAGGAAAAAAGTCTGGCTTTGTCCTCAGCACTCAAATAACATGATTCATTCATGCATGCACATGCATGCGCGCGCGCGCACACACACACACACACACACACACACACACACCAGCATATGACAACAGAGCAGGTTGATGAGTCTGCAGTTTTCAGTCTGTGATGGTCTGAATGAGATTTCTCCCATATTCACAAGTGTTTGAATATGTGTCCCAGTTGGAGGAGGCATATAAAGAGGTTTAGGAGGTTTGGCTTTACTGCATGGAGTAGTATGTCACTGGGGGTAAGCTTTGAGATTTCAAGGCCCCACATCTTTCCCAGTTTTCTCTTTGCTTAGTACGTACATATCAAGATGTAAACTATCAACTTCCAGCACTAACCACCATGCTTGCCTGCTGCAATACTTTCTGTCATAATGGTGATGAACTCTTTCCCTTCTAGAGACATAATGTTCAAATAAACACGCTCTTTTAAAAGTCACTTTGTGATTGTATCCTATCACAGGCATGGAAAAGTCACTAATACCAGTCATCCGCAAGAAAAAGTTACACTAACTTTACTTAATGTGTCTACACCGTGTTCACATTTTATTTTTGGGGACCTGTGACTAACAGTGCCTATGACTACTCTTTGGCAAAGCAGGGTGAGGACAAAAGAAGTTATTAGATTCAAATGACAATGTCTTGGATTTGGTGATGATCGAAACTGAATTGTGGCAAATAACAAGTTGCAGTTGATTGTGTAGCACTATGCTTAGTGCAGCATACAGAACATATTAAATCTCATTTCATAATCTTTACCCCAGCCCATTGCTTCCTTCCCTCTGATATATTAGCTGCTCCATTCCTGCTGTCCTGCATTTCCATTCCCTTTTCCACCACTGTGCAGTCTGCCTGTAAATAAGGAGTGGTAGTGAGTATCATATGGGGCCTTGAAAATGCTGAAAATATACAATATATGAAGCACTTAGAATGATAAGGTCATAGGCTTTGGGAAGAGCAACAATACTGATACAGTGGATAATTGTTTGGTCCTTGTCACTCAACTCTAACAGCAGCTTGCTGCTTGACCTCCTACAGTTGTCTCATCTTTGATTTTTTTCTATAATAGAATTTAACACAGGATTTTCCAACTAATAATAAATAATTTGCACCTTCAAAGTCTCCATTTGCCATATTTAGTAAGATAAAATTATTACATATTCCTTCTTATAGGATTCCTACTTGTTTTTCCCAGATCTACCCTCTAGCCAGAGATTATGTCAAATTCCTTGGCAATATTTAGATTAAATTTAATTGAGGCTACTTTTCTCTTTTTTTCCATATATGATTGATGTGGGATTTCCCTCTGTATACGGTGAATACCATTGGTAAAAAAGAAACTGACTTGGCCTGGTAGGGTAGAACAAAGTTAGGTGGGGAAAGCTAAACTGAATGCTGGGAGAAGGAAGGTGTAATCAGGGGAGAAGCTATTGAGGTGCCACCAGAGACAGACATGCTGAATTTTCCTGGTAAGCCACAGACTCGTGGTGATACATGGTGATATACAGATTAATGGAAATGGGTTAAATTAAAATATGAGTTAGCCAGAAATACGCTTAAGTTGTTGGTCAAACAGTATTACAAATAATATAGTTTCTGTGTGGTTATTTCAAGAGTCTGGGCTGCTGGAAAACAAATAAGCAGCCTCCTTGCTACATATGATCAAAATCTTGAAGCGATTTCCATCTCCCCAAGAATAAATCCAGCTTTCCTGCTACCATTGAGAGCCCTTCTATACCTGACCCTAGCTTTATGATTTTGCTTTGTTGACTAGCTTTGATATTTGCTATAAAACCATAGATTCATGGACTACTCTCCTTGGTATTCCCAACACTGAGTTATATTCTTCCACATTTCTTTCTGCTTTAATCAGCCAAACACATCTTTGTATTGACATGTGTTCAAGGTTTGTGTGCCTCTCAAATGCCACAGGGGGAATTATCCACGCAAGTGCCACAATTAACACGTCAATTTGTGCCATTGTTTTCCTCTCTGAAGTTACAAACCAGGCCTTTCACACGAGCAAACTTTATCTATCTATCCAATTCCAGGCTTTTGATATGCTTGACTTACAAGACTCATATCTCACTTCTATTGCAGTCATATGGCCAATTGTGTGTTCTCTAATGCTTTTATGATTTATTCTTACAGTTATTAAAAATTGGAGATAACTAATTTTTCTTGATATTACATATGCATTTATTGTCATTTAGCAAAATCATATTTGTGAACATGACTTATAAAATAACCGATGTAAATTCTATAAAGGTATAATTTTATCTTTTATTCCTTTCAATTCCTATATTGTCATACTTGAATGATTTAACTGAAACCACCAGGAATTTATTAATTGCTTGCTGGCTTTATACAGGCTGCCATGAAACATAAGAGATAAAACATGAACATTTCCCTCAAAGAATTCTGTATTTGGATCAGATTGTTCTTCCTAATGTATTACTCTCTTACCAGAAAATCCAATCAAATTATAATTGAGCATGTTTTAAGATTGAATAATATGTTTGTGTTTAGTTTGTTTTTTAAATCCCATATATGTATTTAGTTATAGAATCAAATCAAAGGTAAAATGAAAAGAAAAATTTGCTTCCAGATTGTTAAAGGGCAAGTGTCAATGTTCTGCTACCTTGCCAGCAGTGCACAGACATCTTTTTAATTTTATTTTTTTTCTTTTTTTAAATTTTTTTTACCTTCCTTTATTAGGGTAAGATTTCTGGTCTACAGAGTGATATATATATACACACACTACAGAGTGTGTGTGTGTATGTGTGTGTGTGTGTGTGTGTGTGTGTACTGAAGGGTCCTGTGCAGAAATCACATACTGTCCAGCTTGACATATCTTGGTTACATTTTGCATAATGATGGAGTCATTCCACTTAGAATGTATGTATCAAAGAGCTTTGAATTTGGTTAGGCTAAGGCATCTTTTCTTTGAGCAAGATATATTTTTTGATTCCCATCATAACTTTCCGTACAATGCTAGAAGTGACATCTTGCAAAATCCATGCAACTCAGCAGTCTTATCTTGAATGTCTAGGCCAATATATTTTTTTCTGCCCATCAGCCAACAGCAGCTTCGGCAAACCATCTAGAGATATGATTTATCAGATCACATCTTTTTACCTCCTGATATGTGCAAGATAAGCACTGCTGGAGAAAAAATTATCCCATGTTCTTCCCAGAGGAGCCATTTTGGACTCATACCCCTGAATTGGTTTATTAGTTAGAATTTTTTGGTTTGGCAACTCCAACAGATGAACAATATTTAGTTGTGTAGTTATGGAACCACGATAATGTGTAGACTGTCCTTCTTATTTGTTTGCTAGTCTTTTAGTTGTCAGATTCCGTAGAAAGTCAGAGGTGGAACAAGGCTGACTTCCCAGTGTGTTTCCCTAGGCAATGCCTGTGAGCGTTGTTACTGGAGAGCAGCACTCACAGCACAGAATGTATGAGGAATAAGTATGTGGACAGTATCCCTGGGACATCAAGGCTGTTATTAGGGCTAATTTTCTGAATGTGGCCATAAAGGAAATATGATATAAAAACATCGCTCAACTATAGATGCAATCAAATTTTTGGAAAAACCTGACAATACCCCATTGATGAGATATTACTAGCAGAGGGTTTCCTTCTGTTAGTACAGGGTCATCTATTTTTGTCATATAGAAATTAAAAGAAATAGACCAAAAATTAAGAGATGAGAATATGTTGGAATTAAGCCTCAAAGATAAAGTTTTATAAAAAATTTGAAAGCGTGGCTAGGAGTGTGTTTAACGGCTCTCTAAGTTGAATGCACTTCCAACTTAAGCCATCCCCACTTGGATATGGATCTGTTTGCCTCTTGAAGATGAAGACACTGAGACAGAAGCATTTCTGCCCATGAGTGTATGTGTATGTGATTCAGAGAATTTTCTGTGGCACTACTGATTACACAGCAGAAAAGATGGTACACGGTGGAAAACACAAAAACCAGAGCAAAGACTTTTATTAGTTTCTTGTTGTTATATTGATATGTGTGCTTAATTTCTGTGCATTATAAATTTGTAATTTCGTTTAGGAATTGTTCTTAGATTTTATGCTCATGAAAACTTAGTTTACTTTAAATATTTAAGAAATTACTTTTTAATCATTCAGATAATTTTGTTTAGCAGAAAAACATTTCATTTTGATAGAATTTAAATCCTGCCATTGTTCTCATTGTGTTTCTGATTTTCATAGTCTAAGACTCACCTATCTAAGGACATCTCACCTCATTAAATATTCAGTTAATCAATGCATATTTGTTGGCTACTTGATATATAATAAAGACATGAATATGTGCTCAAAAATAAATAAAATATGTGTCCTCTGTTATCCAAAGACTCAGTCTCACAGGAGACTAAAATGAGGAGCCATAGCATGTTAAGAGCATAGAGGTAGGGTTGAGTGATTTTCCAAGTTCATGTGTATGTGCAAGAATGGATATTTCAGCATGACAAACAGTTCTCTATGATAATGTCAAACATTCATAAGACAGTGCACTGGAAAGACTCTAATTCTAGTGTATGGCAGGTGTGGGCTCTACTGAAAACAGGAAAATCCTTTTTCAATTTCTTAACAGTTACATTCCCTTATTGAGGCCTCCATACTCAGTTCTCAAATGCACTGGTGGAATGAATGCTCAATATTGTCAAGGGCATGTGAACTAGTAAGCTTTTGTACGAGGAAGACAAGCCCTGATTAGGATTTCCATGTGGCAATCTAGCTGGCTCTGTGAGACAATCCTGACCTGCACTGGAACCACACTTGGTTGCTGGTCTCTGGTGTGGGAAAGCTTTCATGAATGGAAAACTGGACTAGGGAGATGCTCAGTGGATGTGATGGTTGGCTTAACTGACAACCAGAAAAAACATACAACCAACTGGAGAGAGAGTCTGGATTGGGGGATGGATTATCTAGAGTAGGCTGCCCTGCTGACTTGTTTCTTGGGGGATTATAATGATTGTCTAAATTTACATGGGAAGACACAGCCTGAAACTGTCTGACACTGTCCCTGATCTGCAACCCTGGTTTCAAAGCAGAGAGATCTGGATCAGCAAGAACATGCATTCATGTGTTTCTGGTTTTGACTATGAATATTACTAGTTGCTTAAAATTCTTCCTTCTACTCCAAAGGACAGCGATCTGGAAGTGTAGGTTGAAATAAACACATCCTTTACTTGTTGTAGGATATTTGTGCACTATGTGAAAATATATTGCTGTGGTTGGTGTAATAAAAAGCTGAATGATCAATAGCTAGACAGGAGGTATAGGTGGGACTTCTTGGCAAAAAGAGAATCCTGGGAAGAAGTAAACAGAGTTGCCAGCCATATTCAGTGGAAGCAGCATGAGCAGTGTGGAGAGATGAGGTAGTAAACCATGTGATGGAACATAGATTAAGTAAATGGGTAAGTTATAAGAGCCAGTGGGACAAGCCTAAGCTAAGACCAAGCTTTCATAATTAATAAGAAGTTTCCATGTTGTTATTTGGTAACTGGTGGCTCAAAGAAAAATCTGACTACACTTACCCTACATTACTTTTTGTCAGGGAATCATATCAGTAAAACAGAAACAAACCTATGGCAATGAATAAGCACTTACTGTAAACTCCATAATGTTTACCCATGTAGAAAGCTGGGAAGACCTGGGGAAAGGAGACAGGTGGAGGAGATACCCACTAACCATCAGCCTCGATGAATCAGTGAACAGTAAACAGCTCCATCTCAAAAATTAAGATGAATAGAGATGAGGAAGGCATCTAGGGTTGATGTCCAACTTTCACAAACACACATACATGGGCACCTGCATGCACACATACATCTAACACACACAATCACAAATAAAACAGAAGCAGAAACTTCTTTGACATAAACCAAGGTAAATTATTAGTAGCATACTGTTCTTTCTTCTTTCCACCAAGTCACGTCATTTACTCTTTAATTCTAACAATGCTAGTGAAAGGTGGATTTCTGGATTTAAAACAAGGAATGGAACCACATCAGTAGGGCTGCCATGATGCTTCTGACAAGGACTGTCAGTTCCCACGTTCTTGTCAAACCACAGTGGGGACTGAGACGGATTCTCTTGCACCTTCTTGGGGACAATGACTTCCTCACCTTGGAGGGGAACAATCAGTAGTAAATGCTTGTTTCTTTCTTTCCTTCAGATGTACATGGCAGGGAAGAAGGGAATACTGTGTAATTTTGTTCTCCTAAGTAAACAAAATATGCTTTAGCATAGATTTTATTTAAAGTCATCACCTTTCATAATTATTTCATTTGGTGCCATAATTTTCTAATTAGGCAGTGTAATTACAGGTTGGAAATCCTATAATCACATGTATTTAGGTTAATTATAAAAATCATTAATTACTATTGCGGAATGGTACCTGTGCAGATGAAATTCATCTCAAAAAGCAACTCAGGTTTCAAGGAGATGCCATCCAAAACTATGAAATATTACATGGATTATTATATGAAGTGCATCAAAGCAATAGAACACATTTAAGTTTTTAATGTTTGAGCAAATTCAATTAGGATTCATTTCATGTTGACTTCAAGATGCTGACAAAATTATGTTTGGATGAATTTCTGATACATAATTTATGTCTATCTATAAAACAGCAATAAATGCCTTGGGAAATGACTAACTAACATCCACATAATAACTAAATGTGAATATTTCCCACTGGAAAACTATAAAGACAAACTAAGGTATTCATTAGCTGCACATTATTTGCAAAAATAAACCTGAAATCACTTGCCAATTTGAAAATGCTAATTTAAATGGTAATTTAAAAATATTTGGGCTTAGGTGTGTAGCTCAGTAGCAGAATTCTTATTTAGGATGCTAAAGACTCTGGGTCAGTTTCCAGCACCCTATCAGTAAAAAGACATACAGAGAGATAGAAAGAATTAAAAATAAAATTTGCATTTACTGAGCAATATATAAATTTTGTGAATTTATTATTTGTGCTTATTTTGTTTGTGGCTATAATGTATGCTAGCTCTTTTGTCCAAAAAGAAGACTGTAATCTCCATTCCTAGAAAAAGACCTTAATTTTTATATAGTCCAATACTGTCCTTTTGAAAAACTTCAATTCTCAGTCAATTGCTATGTGTTTATATATGGGAATACTAAACAGAACAAGCATAAACTTTGATTTTAGTTACAATTTTGGCATACAAATGAGTAGCAACAAATACATTTTATAGTTTGTTTAGGTTATTGAATATACATGTAAAATTAGGATTTCTCTAAAAATACATAATTTGGAAATTTAAACTAAATACAACCATTGCAAACTTAAAATTAATGTACTCATTAAACATCAGGTGTAAGGTAAGGGTAATGCTTTATAAGCCTTTCGAACAGAAGTTTGAAGTTATAGTGCATTGTCTGTTATCTAGCTTCAGGTTTCTTAGCATTAAAATGAAACAAAACAAAAACCACTAAGGTTACTTTGCAAAGTTTTCTATGACAACCTGGCTTTGCTTACCTTAAAAACATTGGTGGTGGGCAGCTAGCTGGCTTTGTCACTGAAGACATTATTTCACAGGTGTGAGGACTTGAGTTTGAATCCCAGTACTCTTACCATAAACTTGTAATTGTGTCTAATTTAAGTACTGCAGACAGGGATCTCAAGAGCACACTGACTAACAAGAATAGAATAGACAGCAAGTTGCAGATCAAGTAAGAGAATCATGTAGTGGTTGCTTGGTTATGATGGAATGGCTCATGGAATTTGAAACCTGCCTCATAGGAAGGAACCAATGCTTGATACTATAGCCTGGAGGAGAGTCTACTGTTATTTATTTTTAATTTTTTATTTATTATTTTAGCTTCTTCAGTTTATTTTTCTGCTTTTTTATTAAAAATATATTTTTAAAGTTATCCAATATATTCTGGATATGGTTTCCTCTCTTCCAATTCCTACAAGATCCTATCCACCGCCCTACTCAAGTCCATACCATTTCTTTATTTCTCTCATATTATTATTTTATATGGTTGAACAGTCAGCCATATAAAATAATACTAAACAAAAACAGAATAGAACAAGATGAAACAGAGTCAAAGAAACACACAAGAAACACATATAGGTGCAGAGACATACATTCCCAAACACAGAAATCCCATGAAAGCACAAAACCTGACACCACATGACAGATAAAAATTCTGTCAGGTAAAAGCAAAAACAAACAAACAAACAAGGTTCTACCAAAGCATTATGAGACAACCTCAATGCCCCTCCCAATACAATAAATTGCCATCAAATTGATCTTGTGTTGGTCATTTACTGTTGGGCATGGAGCTTGGCCATAAGAGTGGTTTGCATATCTGGTGAAATTTGATTAGAGAACACTCATTTTCCCTTTGCAAGCAGTGATCAAATGAAGATAGCTTTTGGTTTCTGGATGGGGGATCGTGTCTATTTCCCTCTCAGCACTGGGACCACATCTGACTTATAAGCCTGTTTGCCCTATACACATGGTCACAGTCTCTGTGAGTGCATGTGGGCATTGGTTCTGCTGTGTATAGAAGACCGTGATGCCTTGTATGCTCCATCCCCTCCACTTCCACTGTTTTTACTTCTTCTGTAGGGTTTCCTGAGCCCCAAGGGGAGGTATTTGATGAAAACATCCAATGTAGAACTGAGTGTTCCAGTGTCTCTTATTCCCTGCATTTTGTTCAGTTGGGGTCTGTGTATTTATTCCCATCTGCTACAGGAATCATTTTAATGATCACTGAGAAAGACAGTAATCTATGAGCATGGCAGAATGTTATTAGGAATCATTTTATTGGTATGTTCCTTCAGCAGAACAGAATGTATGAAAGAAATATAAAAGGAATCACCACACACACACACACCACCACCACCACCACCACCACCACCACCCAAAAGAAATCTAGGAATACAAAGAATCATCTTCAAGTAAAACCTCCAGTTCAAGGGAAGAGTTTTATCTAATCAAATTGTAGGCCAAAGGGGCCCCTAGACCATTGCCAAGTCTGTTCGTTGCTCTCCACAAACTGACAGTAAGGACCTCTTGCTGAAGATAGTGCCTATACAACTCACTGAATACAGAAAAGTTAAGCAGACACTGACCTAAAGCCTTCACCCCTACTGAGTAGCAGACTTCATTGTTCTAGAAGGTATTCTGCATGCTACCACGGGAGAAAGATAAACATCACCCCAGCTACAAATCCTATGATCTACAATTGTGACCTGCCTGCAAGATGCACTAGTGTAACAGTGGCGCAAAGCTTATGAGAGTAACCAACCACTATCTTACTTAAGGCCTACTCCAAGAGATGGAACCCTGTGCTTTTAAGTGTACATGCTATTAAACTGTCTTCTAAAGATAGGATGATATCCATAGATTGGGGCTGATGTCAGTCTGTCAGAAAAAACTCCTTATAGTTTGATGGTGAACACTTATCACTGACCAAAGTCCCAAAAATAGCTAATGATAACATGTTTGAGCATAAATGGGACATCTATCTTATCCCCTTCAGGAATATTTCAGAAGAGGGGGTAGAAAGAATGTAAGAGCCAAAGGTAGGAGGGATGGCACAGCAAGAGTCTCCTGGACATGACGTAGCTCATGAACTCTTTATAGCTGTGGTTACTTGCATAAGATTGGGCTTCTCAACATGCCTGTAAATTTTAGGGAGGAAACCGTAAGGCCCCTTTTACAGATAGGGTTTTAGTAGATAATGAAATTCAAGAAAATAGGTAACAAGGGTGAAAATGACCAAAGTCCTCTATGTACATGTATGAAGCTGCTAAAGAATAAATTATAAAATAAGGTGAAGAAGTGATTGACAATAACACACTGACGTCAGCCTTTGACCTCCACATATACCAATGGGAAAACATACTGATTACAAACATCTACATGTGCTTAGACTCTCTCATACTGGTTTGCAATCCCAGCACTGAGAAGATGGAGGCTGAAGAGTCATATGCTTGAGCCTGGCTTGAAAAATATGGTGAGTGTAAATCAAGAGAAAGGAATAGAACTCCATGGCTCATTGTCATTGCTTTGCATAAGGAGACTTTACTGACTAATTGACTTAAATACCTTTTGTTCCTTACCGTTCATATATATTTAATGTAGTCACTGCTTAATTGCATAAAATTTGGGGTTGTGTATATTCTTATAAAATGTCAGTTATTCTGCATGATGTTTAATAAATGTTACAGTATATATCATAAATCTCATTTTGAGTATTCAGTATTACACTTTTAGCACGTAATCCAAATGACTATATGTGCGATTTGTTCGCTATTTATAATGCGACATGACATTCCTTGCTGTGAATTCACTGAGACTTTTATATTCAACACTCTAGTGCTGGACACTCACTCTACAAATGAAACTGACACATTGTTATATGTATGTATATGTATACAGAGACCAGTTTAAGCATAATTTGTATCTTGACTCAGTCAAGATTTTAGAGGTATTCATGAATAAAATTATTGCTCCTTGCCATAGGCTACATTTGTTTCTAGAATACAGTCTATGAGTCCATCCACAGTGAATGAAGGCTTCTATATTTGCATATCCTTACCTAACATTTGCATTTTCCTATATTCACCAAAGTTTAGTTTATTTGAATAACTGACAATCCTTTGTATTTTGGGGCAACTGAAGACTTAGATGGTATTTGAAAATCCCGTTAGGAAGTTTCCACACACCCTTCATCTAGCTTCAATTATTCTTAACATAACCATGATGCTTTTTATGAAATCAACACTGGTGTGAAGCTATTAACCAAGGTTTTAATTATCTCTTGTATATACATTTTAAATTTATATTCTTTCTCTCTTCCAGAATACAGTGTTGTGTTTATTGCTATATGACTGTGCTCTCCTATGTATGACATTTTCTTAGTCTTTCATCTTTGTCCCTTACCATAGGACTATGATGATTGTAGGTAAATTTACTGTAGAATGCCCTTAGTCAGTCTTGTTTGCTGTTTTCTTCTGATTAGGCTGGGTTTCATGTTTGAGGGTAATAACATAGATGTGATGTCTTTTGTCCTCATCTCATAGTAAGGCATACATGATATAAACATGACTCTACTTTTCATTGAGATTCAGTCAAGTAGGGTTCATTGTTGCCTTAACTGTCATTTTTCTCCTATTGGTGAGATGATGTGTAACTTCATATCCCAGGGAATCTTTTCTGTTCAGTTATCTAAATTGCTATTCACGTCTTTGCCCATTTTCTTTTAATGACCCTGTATTTTTCCTCTCAACAAAAACAATCTGCTGTTTTCTAGGAACAAATTCTCTGTCAGTTTTTGATACTGAAAACATCTTCTATCTCACCGAGTTATTCTGGAGTTCTTCCCTAGAAATTTTAATTTGTTATCTATTAAGATTTACTTATTTTACTTTTGTTTAGATTTGCAATTTTAGGAATATTCCCTGATATTAGATTATAAAGATAGTCTCAGTTGTTTCAGATCAAATATAAACTGCTGGACGTGGTGGCATACACTTTTGATCCCAGATTCTGGGAAGTAGAGGCAGACAGGATCTCTGTGAATTCAGTACTAGCTTGGTCTACATAGGGATCCAGATAAGCTAGGGTAACTGGAAGTGTGTAATCCAGTTGCAGCCCATCTTGTATATTGTGCTAAGTAACAATAAAGGTTTATTGGTTGATTAATTGATGATTAATTTAGCAGTGATCCTGTTTCTTGAACACGGGTTTGATGCATTTATAGTACCGACTTTACTATAAACCAAGTCTTCTTTGAGTGTCCTGGTTGTTTGACTCAGTGTTCTGCTCCTGTGGCAAAGTCTCAAGGATGCTGTTTTGCATCCTGATGTTTGCCTCTGGTGTATGACTTCTATTTGACAGCACAAGTGTCAAAGGTCAATCTTTTAGAGACTGGTGTGTTTCTATGCTTCTTTATAATTACATATATGGGTTAAACAACTTTACCAAATAGTCACAAGCTATTCATAATGCAGCTGCATTGAACTTTCTGATAAATTGAGGGGAAGAATTGCCACAAACATTTCTGTTGAGATATTGATTTTTGTCCATTTTTCAAAACTGAAATTTTATTCATTAAAGTCTTTTCAGTCTTTGATTTTGTTAATTCTTCTGAAATTTGTACCTACTTATAAAACTATTCTTAAGAATTGTTTATAAATTACTTCCATGAGAGAAAACCATTGTTGAGTTTCACAAGCTGATTCAGTATCTAACAGTTATTTTCTCTACATCTTTTACTTGTTTCTTCTGCATACTTAATCTTACTCATTAAGCTAACCAGCCTTAGTTTTGAATTTATATTATAGCAGGCACCCTTTTTTGTACAATATAAATTCTCTTATGGAAATTATATTCTGCCTGCCTGGCAAACAGGTACTAGACATAATAACTATGCAAAATATGTTCCATCTGAGAGGAAGAAAATGCTGTGGGGAAAATAAAATAGATGTGGAAAGAACAAAGAATGTTGGTGGTTTGTATAGTCATGTTGGAAATGACAGGGTAGGCTCAAGAAGATGGCATTTGGACAATAACTTTAATGAAGTGGCTCAGAATTACATAAATGTTAGAGAGCAAAGTCTCTTGTGAAGCCACCAAGCACTGCAAATGCCGCAGCACCTATATCAAGAAAAAAAAATCACAAGATCCAGGAGACAGGACAGAGGTACCACTGAGGTAACTATTTTAGCAATACAGTTAAGAATAATAGCTTAGGCCAGAAAAGACCAGTGGAGGTATTGAACAAAATCAACATTTGTAATATATTTTTAAATTCTCCGCTTTTCTAGTTTTTAAAATAATATTTTATTAATCCTTTGAGAATTTATTACAATGTATTTTGATCACATTCATCTCCCCTACTTGCTTAGCCCAGAAACACCCAAAACCTTACCCACCTATCTTTAAGTCTTTTTTTTAAACACTATGAAGTCCAATTTGTTGCTCAAATACTCAAGGGGTGGGATGATGTCCTTGAACATGGCCACCCTACCTGGGGTCATGCCCTTAAAGAAAACTGACTTTCCATCTCCTAGATGCTATCAATTCCTCATGAATTCCTCATCTAGGAATTCATGACCACATTTCTTCTTCGTGTTGGAATTTTGTCTAACTTGAGATTGTCCATGACTTTGCATGTTTTCCTTATGACTGTGACTTCTTCTGTGCACATGTTTTTATTGTATCTATAAAAGTGTTTCATGGCAGTCAAAGCTTTTTGGAGTAAAGCTTTTTGAAGAGTTTCTTTACAGTCCTGTGGATGTCATTGGTGTCTCTTTCCTCTTTCATCTCCAATTCTATTCATGTGGATGCTCTCTTTCAGTTAATTTGACTAACACTTCTAAATCTCGTTGATCCTTTCGAAGAACCATCTGGGTTATTTCTTTGATTCTTTTACTGTTATTGAAGAACAAACACTATAATACTAATTATGTACCAGAAATGTTTTTATACATCTATACTTTGTGAATTGTTTAAATAAGATTAACGTATTTATTTTATTAATCTTTTTATTTTACTATGGTTGCATTTTCAAAATACTTTCTTCTGTCTTTTTGAAATGTACATAATATTGTTTATAGTTGTCATGGTTATGATTGTTATTGGTGCTAATTGACACTTATACGATTACACACAAGAACTTCTAACTTAGAACTCATTGATCAACCTTTTTGCTCCTCTCTTACTTTCAACCCGTTCCATTACTGGTAGCCTCCATTCTGCTCTCAATATTTGGAATAAAAAATTTAAGACTGTACATATGAGCAATATCACATAATACTTTCTGTAGTAGCATTTCATTTGTGATTTAGTAAATAATGTTTGCCTGAAGATCAAAGAGTAAAACAGCCCACTCCACTCCAGGCAGTGGTAACACACATCTTTAATTCCAGTAGACACATTAGTTACTGTAGAAGCTGGGCGTTGCATGCCTTTAATCCCAGTGGTGCTCACCTTTAATCCCAGCCCTAGAGAGGATTATAAAATGGGAGGAGACAGCTCACAATTCTCATTCTGAGATTCCTGGAGGCAGGATTGCCATTTCAGACTGTGACGTCGAGGTAAGAGCCAGACACTACTTTGCTTTTCTGGTTTTCAGGTTGAACCCCAATATCTCTGTGAGCTTTTATTAATTTTGCTTTAACTTTCCTTCAAATCTGTTTTATTTTACTTAGTATAATAATCAGGTCTATCCATGATGCTGCATATAACAAGATTTTCTTTGTTTATTAAATTTATTTACTTATTTTACATCCTGACCCCAGCTTTCTCCCCTCCTCCCCTCTCAGTCCCCCTTTCATCTCCCCTCTATCCCCTGTGCCAATACACTCCTCCTTTGCCTCTGTTCAGAAAGGGTCAGGCTTCTCATGGTTATCAGCAAAACACAGCACATTAAGGTAGAACTAAGCACCTTCCCTTAAGTTAAGGTTGGGCAAGGCAACCTAATATGAGGAGTAGGTTTCTGAAAACCAACAACCTAGGCCCTCAATATATATATGTGATGTTATTTATTTATTTAAAATTTTTATGGGTAAATAGTATTAAATTTTGTGTGTTCTCTATTTTGACTCTTTCGTCATTTGATGGACATTTATAAAGTTTTTGTTTTGGAGCTACTGTAAAATAATATTGATATGAACATGGAAGTGCAGATATCTTTTTATTGTTTTGATTTATTTGATTTTTTGTACTTTGGTTGGCTCTAGGGTAGTAGACCCGCTAAATCAGATGCTTGTTCTAATGGCAAATTTTGTGGAATCTCTTTGTTGTTTTGCATAATGACTGAACTAACTTACATTCCTACTGTGTGCTGGGATTTCCTTTTCTCCACATTCCCATCAATACTTGCTCTTTTTAATGGTTTATGATTAGTGAGATGTTTTGTTGTGATGCATACTTGCGTTTTCCCCGGTGATTTTAAAATTTATTTTAAATTGATACATATAAAATTAAATTTATTACTATTAGCGAAGTTCCATGTGGTGTTTCAATACATGTAAATACTGGGCAATGTTTCAACCCAGCTAAATCATTGACTTTTCGAACGTTCATCATTCCTCTTTGGTCAAAGCTCTCCAAATAGCTTTCCAGGCCTCTTGAACTATACATTACTGTTCTCTGTTCTGACGCTGCCATGCAGCAGCACACCGCACATTTCTACTGCTGCTGTTCCCACAGGTTTTGTCTGGTTGACATTGTCTAAGTTCGTGTTTGAAAACATTTTTTAGTGTTCATTAGGGTTATACTTTGAATCTGAAATGTTCCTCACAGATCATGCCTAGAACCTGCTGTCCTCGCATGCTGCACCATTTTTAAAACTGTGGAATCATTCTTTTCTTTATAAATATTTTATTAGTGTGTGTGTGTGTGAGAGAGAGAGAGAGAGAGAGACAGAGAGAGAGAGAGAGAGAGACAGAGACAGAGATGATACAGAGAGACAGAGAACTTGAGTTTGTGCACATGGCTTGCTTATGGAGGTCAAAGGACAACTTGTAGATGTTGACATTTTCCTTCCATGTGGGTCCTGGGAATCAGAGGAATTCAGGTCATCAGAAGTGGCTGTAGATGCTCATGGAACCATCTCTCCAGATCAGACCATGGAACCTTTAGAAGATGGGGTCTAGCAGTTCACTAGGTATCGGCCTTTGAAGTTGTACCTGACTTTTTTCATCCTTACTGTGAGGTGTACAAGATAATCCACACACTCTTGTAACCATGGACTGAGGTGAGCTGTCATGTCTTCTCTGACTCTATGGGATGAAGCCTTACAATATTCTTAGCAAAAATGAAACTTTTTTATAAGCCAGGTCTGTCAAATGTTCTACTGCAGTAATGCAAAAGCAAATAAAAGGTTTATAAAATTTGTGATATCTACAAATGTAATTTTTTCTTTGTAATTTCTGCCAAGTAAGTCTAAGAATTGCACACGTGAAATGGAAACTAAGGAACAGGTATGAACACATACGTAGATCCACAAGAGGGTGGAAAATACCTATGCCCAGCAGGCTTGCTAAACTCATTATTTTTACTTTTATAAGTGAAATAATAATCATAATATAGGCAGTTACATTGTTTCAGTCCTTTATTTGCTCCTCCTTGATTGTGAGATGTTAGCACATGACACACGAGAGTGATTAGCACCTGAGTTCCATTCTTTGTCAAGTTCACTGTCACCAGAAAACTCACGTTCTTTTCTCTTGCATCATATTGTTGCTATCTGCCTAATTCTTGTCAATACAAACTTTGAGAATGAAATCCCTCTGGTTTTGATTATGAAATACCTTATATTTCTTCTTTTCTGATAACAATGCTCCCGTATCAGGTGGAACTTGACATCTATTCTATGGAAATGGGATTTATTTGGATTTCCAGGTATTGGTGTGTGAGGCAGGACAAAGGCACATTTCTGTATAGTTGTCAGGTAGGCTACCTTGGATAAAAGACATGTTGATTAGAGTTAATGAAGAAGGAACTTTTAGACAGGCAAGGCTTAGAAGGCTAGGGCCTTCTGAAAGCAAGGCTCTGACTAGGTCTCAGTATTAGTGGCTGAACTGAATATCTAAATCAGAATGCAATCTCTACTCCATGGAGGCAGTTTAGAAATTCAGAAGTGCAAAGAAGTGTTGGGGGGTGGGGGTAGCACTGTCTTTTCAGTCAACTATTTAAGCAAAGAGTTGCTCCATTTGGTTTCATATATTTCTTTTCTAAATTATGAGCTGTTAGGGGAGATGTCTTAGAGAATAAAACACTTACTACACAAGCCTGAGGACCGAAGTCAGATTCCCTGGAACCTGTGTAAAAGCTAGGCATGAATGGCGATCTTCTGTAGTCCTGGAAGATAGAGACAGGGTCCTTGGAGCAGGCAGGCTAGCTAAACTAGCTGGAAATAACTCACTTTATGTCTAGACAGAGACAACCTATTTTGAAATATAAACTCGAAAGCAATCAAGAAAGGCGCTCAAGGTCAACCTCAGGACCCTACATGCACACACATACTCAGGTGTATATACATTTGCACATATGTATACACATATACCTGTGTACATGCATGCAATGTACACATAAACACAAAATTATGGAAATACCTTTTTTTCTTTCTTTCTTTGATGTGTACTAGTAGGACATTATTATTATTGTTGTTTTAACTGAAGCAATATGATAACAATTTGAGATGACCCAGAGTTTGCTTGTAGTATTTATTTTTCCATGTTAATAATTCAATATTATCTCTGGAAAATCTTGCAACTTTAATTAGTGATGGCTTCCAAAAGGAACTTCAAACAACAGTTTATTTTAACATAAAAGCAAGCTATGATTTATTTACTTCTTCCATTCATCTAATTCTGCTTCTGTCCATTAATGAATAACCTTGAACTATCTACTTTAGAAGTGAGCCATGCTGGACAGATACTTGACTGAGCTTATGAGGCCAACAAAAATCTTCAAGTTGATTAATAAAGTGCAGTAGTATCACACTGATATTCCTCTGGTCACTGCTGTCTTGTTTGTTAGCAATTAAGTTGCGTGAGGAATATGAAATATTTTTGATCTAATGTCTTCATCAAGAAAATGAGCTTCTACAAAGTTGATACTTTGCTTTTCATATAACAATGAAAACTTTAAGCTGAAATAAACTATTCATACATCATTTCAAATAAAGAAACAAGAATTAAGGTGGATGATAGATTTCTATACTGAAGCTACTATAGCCTCGATCTCTGTAAATTTTAGTCAAAGTATTAGATTATTCAAAAAGCATTTGCAATTCTCCAGATGTTGGCTGCTTTTAGATTTATTTATTTTTATTTTATGTATGTCAGTGGTTTGTCTGCTTATATACATGTAGACGACATGGGTGTCTAGTACCCTCAGATGCCAAAGAAGACACTGGATGCCTTGGATTTGGAGTTTGTAGTAGTTGTGAGCCACCATGTGAGTTTTGGTAACTGAGCCTGGATCCTCTATGAGAGCAGCAAGCATTCTTAACTACTGAGCCACATCTCTATCTCAGGTGTCAAATCTTAGACTTAACCAATTTGCTTTTTGAGCCCTCCTATTCCCTATCCTAGGTATATGTGATACTGCCTGTTTCCATCAGTTTCATGTGAATCCTACCTTGATAACAAGGATAGATAAGGATCTGCTTAGGAAGAAATGTTTTTCTAAGCCCTTCTATGTGGCATCACTGTCTTCAGTTGTGACAGAGTCCTTCCCTGCTTCATCTAACAAGCAAAGAGCTATCTCTTTAGTTTTAACTAATAACCATGTCCCTGGTCAAACTCCACACTAAAAATCAACTTTAACACTGTTTGATTTAATATTAGAAATGAAAACCTAACTGTTGTGGGATTCCCCTCTGTGTGCTGTGAATACTATTGGTTAATAATGAAACTGGTTTGGGCTGATAGGGGTAGAACAGAGTTAGGTGGGCGGTGGAGGGCTAAACTGAATGCTGAGAGCAAGAAGATGGATTCAGGAGACCATGTAGCCCTGCCAGAGACAGACAGCCTCGTGGCGACACAGATTAATGGAGATGGTTTAATTTAAGATATGAGTTACCCAGAAATATGCTTAAGCTATAGGCCAAACAGTATTGCAAATAGTATTATTTCTGTGTGGTTATTTCAGGGCTGAGCAGCCAGGAACAAACAAGCAGCCTCTATACAATAAATTGGCAGGCCAACATGGAACTGACAACATCCACATAAAGCCTGAGAAAGCTTGGGAAAAAATTCTAGACAGAGAAAGCATGGTTTAGCTGCACTGTTTTTCAGATGGTCACATGCTGCAACTTCTTTAAGAGAGGTCTTTCTAATTCAGCGGTAGCAGAAAAATCACTGCACAGTTTTGAAATGGCGGATTCCTAGGCCATGCTGCCAGTATGAACTAACTCATTCTGGGGGTCCAGCTATGGAGCATTTAAATGGGGTTTGTGAGTAGAGTTCTACAACTTGCTTAATGGCAACACAGACCTGTTGTGACCCGACCCTGCATCTGGGGAGAGAGAATGACTCTCAGAGGTGCTGAACGGACTTCCTCTGACATGTTGGACTGGGCAGAGCAAGCAGGCAGGACTGTGTTATCCTTAGCCACACCAACTTAGCATTAAAAAATGGGTGCTTCTGTTCAGAAAGGAATTACAGATACACAATAAAGACAGATTCAGAATAAAAAGACCTCTAAATGGGTCACATTGTTAGATAAATATATGTAGGCTTGGGTGAGAAAAGAAAAAGAATATAGAGAATTATAAAATGAAGTAAATCATTTAAAAAAATAAAACAAAGTATTAAAAGAGATAGAACATAGACATAAATTAAAGAAATAAAAAATAAAAATAAGACACGTAGAGAGTCTGGATTATGTATATTATTGTGTTTCTTTAAATTTTTTGACTGTGAAGGAGCTAAGTAACAAACATATATACTTTAAAGATATCCTCTCTTCAAGATTTGGGTCTAAGGATTTGTTGCTTTAGAAAAGAGGTTCGTTCTTCTTTTGTTACTATAGAAGATGAGAACCTATGGATTTCTTCTAGGCTAATATGGTTTGATACACTAAGATCCCCTGAAAGGTCTCTGTGAAACCCCCCAAAGAAAAAACTTTGCCCAATAAACAGCAGGAAGTAGTTTGGAAAGAACTATGCCTAAATTCCAAAATACTGTTTATAAATGTTTGTTTACATTTAAAGGGAGATATGATATAGATTTGAATACTTTGCATTGGTATGAATCCTGGTTTATTGATACAAATTTGAGGTCAATTTTGTTATTTGTATATTTCTGCTCTTGATTAAGGTATTGTGTTTTTGTACCTCATTTAAAAATGTAATATATAATTAAGAAATATAGCTTAATAAGTCATTTATAATAGTCAAGTTTGTAGTCATGTTAGTTAGACTGTCTAGATATATAGAGATATATTTTGGTTATATAGGTATTCTTCAAATCTTTCAAAGACTGCAGAATATGGCTTTAAAATGTTTTAAGAACTTAGAAGTTTTCATAACATGAGACTGGTCTGATCCTGGCAGCACCAGTCTACTTCAAGAGAAAGATGGGCATCAAAGAGGCTCCTTATGGAGTTTGTTCACAATTTGGGAAGAAACTGCTCTTACCTGGACTGTTTGATGCTATGCTGTAAGAACTGCACATGCAGGACCCACAAAGAAATGATTGCTGAACTTGTTTAAAGGTGGGACGATCCTTTGGGGTTCCTGCTTCATGAAACAGTCTGCCAGTCATTCTGCAGGACACAGAAGAAAGTGACTGACAAACTGCCAATATAGGTGGAACTCTCTGGAATTTCCCACTTCATGGAATAGTCTACTGAATACTATGGGCTTATAGGCTGAAGATAGATGCCCCGATGTTACAGAAGACCTCTGGGTGACTGTCCAGGCAGTGAGATGTTTCTGTCAATTCTAGAGTTTTGGAAGTTGCTTACAATGCACTTTCTATTTACTTAGGTAATATATCCTTCTGGAGTCCTGATGAAGTTGAAGAATAGGTAGTTATAATTATTGTTTTCCTTAGTTATTCTAAAAGATAAAGTAGATAGAAATATTATAACTGCAATTCTTGCTTGATACCTATTTTATTATATGTAATTTTACTGTGTTAAAATTAAAGCCATCCTTTTTATTTAAACAGAAAAGGAGAGGTAATGTAGGATTCCCCTCTGTTTGCTGTGAATACCATTGGTTAATAAAGACACTGGCTTGGCCTGATAGGGTAGAATGGAGCTAGGTGGGGAAAAACTAAACTGAACACTGGGAGAAAGAAAGCAGAGTCAGGAGAAACCTTTTAACCCCACCGGAGACAGACACTGTAATTTTACCCAATAAGCCACAGCCTCATGGTGATACACAGATTAATTGAGATGTTTAATTTAAGATATAAGTTATCCAGAAATATGCTTAAACTATTGGTCAAGCAGTATTGCAAATAATATGGTTTCTGTGTGATTATTTCATGGCTGAGCAGCTGGGAACAAATAAGCAGCCTCCATGCAACACCTAATTTAAGGACAGAAAGATTAAGTACTAACTTAGATGTCCTTGCTTGGAATAAGCCAATGATTTAAATTTGAAGGGATTATGGAAAAAAACAACATTGCCTGAAGAGAGAAAATCCATTTTGCTAATCTAGGAGGTGAACAGAGTTTCCAAGTCAAAGTAGCAAAGTGGGCAAAGAAACTAAAATGATGGACTTATTTGTTCCTGTTTTATTATTTCTATTAGAGAAAGAAATCCATCTTTAATGATATTACGTACAGGAATATGACATTGATATGATAAATCATTAATGTGATACAGTAATATGACATTCAAGAATATGATAAATCATTAATGGAGTCTTTCAAATGTCCATCATCTCCTTCTCAGAAAATGTTCTCCTATCTTCTGCTAGTGAGCTGCTCTACCCTCATCAGGATCCAGTCTCCTCTCCCATTCCTGCACGTCTTTGAGGCCTTTTATTGCCAGCTAGTGATAGATAATAGATATCAAAGGTCACTTTGAACTCTTTTTAAGAAAATTGTAAAGTTTGATGACACAGTGTAGTTTCTGCTAGCCTTGGGAGGAAATCTTTCAGTCTCTTTCCCACGTTGTGGTAAAATCCAATACCACACAGAGGATTTGGTCAAAACTATGTGACCTTCACCAAGATTGTAGTCCCATAAGATTGCGCAGAGATAAGGAATTCATACCTCCTAGTATGTTTGCTGTATCCTCTCCATGTATACTGGCTTAGACGTATAGACAGCACTGTGTTGCCACTGTCTTCACTATTCAGTACTGTGACAAACCAGAAGCAGTAGGCAGTTCCATTGCAGCTCCAGCATACCTAGAGATGTAGTAAGCTGTACCATTAGATGTGCAAGAACACACTGATATTCAGACAATGACAATTCCTTTCTCAGAATATATCCTCATCATCAAGTGATACATGACTGTAATTCACATGCAAGATTTTTTTCTACTCTAATTCTGAGTTTTTCTACTTAACTCATTATGATTCATAGCTTTTCTACTACACTGGGCACAGGGCTTTGGGTACTGTGCTCAGAACAACTATGAAGCTGGCCCTGTATTTAGGAATCATTGGAAGGCAGCAATGAAAATGGCTCCCGAATTTTACCTTCCTCTATGTGACAAAGCCCTCAAAAATCTGTAATTCCATCACTTATCCACTAATGTCCCCAAATCTTCTTAGTGTCCTTAGAGATATATTAGTGCTTGGCCCTTGAGCTGCAACACATTATCTCCTTTCCTTGTGCTCTCTACCTCTGAGTGAATTATACAAAATTTATCTTTCTGGGTATCTTATTTCAAATTTCATTTTTTCACAGTTTTTTTTCTTGGTAAAATAAGACAATTTAATCATTTTCCTCCTAACGCCTACCTCTATTTTCATTATGTCTCTGACATTATTCAACTGAGCAGTTTATTTAATCTGTTTATATACAGTTCTTTACATTTGAGCCCTCTATATCCCTGAAGTGGCTGTGTATTTCTCAGAGCCTGGCATGAACAGAACATTCTGTTCTGGGAATAAGGCTAAGGGAGGAACCTACAGGCTGAACATCTCCCACCCTTCAACAAGATTCTAGGGCACTAGGGAATGCCAGTGTCTTCAAGTCCTAGGGCAGTGGCCTCACCCGAGTGTTTCTAAAATAAGTTCCTTGTGTTTTCATGCAGGAATAGGTTGACATCCCTGGAGCGTCCTCATTTCTGTATTGTTCACACTAAAAAAAGCACAGGGGTGTTCTGACAGATTTATAATTCCACTTGATCAAAATGCCACTGTGAATGCTAAATGAGAAGCTAAGCACCAAACACACACAGAGAACTCTGAGACTTTGCTTCTCCTTTACCTCCGTGCAGAGGACCAGAGAGCTCTGGGACTTAGGTAAGTGAAACTTGGGTAAATGGCTCTGTTTAGGAGGACAAAGGAGAGTAATACCGATATCATGCCTTGTGCATGCATGTATGTACACCACATTAGGAGTAGTGATGTGCAGATGCTTTACCACATCCATCCCCAGACACTCTGTAGGCTGTTCAATAGCTGTAGAGCACTTATAATTATGCACAGTTGAAATCTCTGTGAGCCACTCTCCTCCCGGCTGCAGTCTACAGGAGGCAAACATATAATACATTTGCTTCGCCCCATGCATTTTGACAAGTTTTCTAAAAGGCATCAAGATAATGTTTGCATGCATTATGTAGCTAGAAGAATGAAAACCCCATTACAAGATCTGAAATTGCTAGTCTCTCTTAACGTGACATAAATCAGGCCCGTCTGACATCCCCACTTGAAGCTCTCATGTTGCAGGCACCAGGCAGAGTATGCAAATGCAGCCTTGCTTCTTCCTGGCAGAGGGCAAAGCTCAAACAGCAAGATTTAGAAGGCAGCTACGTGTGATACCCAAAGATAGGAAAACACACTGTTCTTTGTGGACTCCAGCTAGTGTTTGGGGCTATTTTAACTGCCAATGGCCATAATAGCTTCATGGTGTCTTATTGATCAGAGGGTTTAATATCCTTATCTAATGGAGTACAGGCCATATGAGATGTTTACAACCCTGGCACCTCCTTCCAACAGCTAGTAATGTGCACTTGACTGTGTGTAATAGGACTCTAATTTCCCTGTGGACCCCGGCATATCCTATCAGAAAGTGCTGTTACCATGATTTAGTAATGCCATTCCCAATCTGGAGTGGAATTGGGTTTATATGTGCATTTGCACACTTAATTGTTTAAAATTTGCCTGGTTAAAATTTTAATGATAATGGAGCATGTCTTTTTTGCTTCCATGATGCATATTTATTTGTTTTATAAGAGTGACTATATCTGTTTAATTCTTTAAAACATCTTTTACTAGTAGCATTATTGCCTTGGTAGTTCACATTATAAAGTAAACTACTTTAGGAGTTTATGTTTTCTTGATGAAATGTAAAATCCCAGTACCAAATGGTATGGATAAAAATATTGAGAAACAGTTTCTAATTTTACTTTTCTTAGGTTGATCTTAGCCTAAAGCTTTTAAAAAATTTTTTCTTAATATTTGTCTTATTTTGTCAAAATGTACTGACTGGTTAATATCCTGAGTGTGTACATATGTGTATTTATGCACATTTATGTGTATTTGAATGTATGTGATTGTCTGATGTCCTGTTACCAAATTCTTAGATGACCTTTATCATAAAATCCATTTTAATAAAAATAGAGAGCAATAAAATATCGAAACTTCACACTGTCTTATTAATTTATTAAGCATATATTGTTTTCGTGATTCTAAAATGAAAAATCAGGAAAAAGGCTACATTCATATCAACAATGTCACCTAAGATTTATTTTCCCTTGACTATTAAGTCTAACAATAAGCAAAATGGAATTAAGTTCTGAGAGTGTACTTCTGCATGTGTGCAAACACACATGAACTGGGCTGAACACATGTGTGCTTTTGCATGTGCACCCACTTTTTTGTGTTTGTATGCTTTTATGTACATGATTGTGAATGTTACTCTACATAAGCATGGATATATAGTTGTATATGTGGGTTTATGTATATGTTCGTGTGTCTTTGTACATGTATATGTTTGGATGTATAAGTATATATATCCAAAGTTGTTTGTGAGGACTACATGTTAAGGTAATTTTTAGGTTGCAGGCAATTTATTGAACTTAGTATTTCCATAGACACATGGGATGGTGAGATGGTTTGTTCAAGACTTTAAAAAGTTGCAGAACACAGGAAAAGGAAACACATTACATACCATGAACCACAGAACAATAAAATGCTTCATTTGATGAACAGTGAGCTTTGTCAGAAAATAGAACAGACTTATACTTTCAGAGGAACAACAGAAATATGTGGTAACTTTGATGCTGAAACAAAATTTCCCTTTGGGGGGAAATGCATAGTCAGTAAATTAGATTTAAAAAAAAGTGAGCAGAGTGAAGAGACATATGGAAATGTAATGGAACATTTTTATTGGAGAAATGGCTGTTTAAATGGTCAGGACCCAGGGTGCATAAAAAGGCAAAGAATTTCAGGTTCCCTGGGTGCCTTCTGAAGGACATCCTCAGTCTCAGGAAGGATAAGTTTGGTGGCAGTTTCTTTGTAGCATATCTCATCCCTTCTGTTATTAGTTGAGTGGTTTTCTACATGCGATTTCACCTCTTAGAGCCTTGATCCTTTGCAGAATGGCAATGGCAGTGACGATTCCCTGGGATGTACTGATGCACTTAATAGAAAGATCAGTATATAGTAAGCATCCAATAGTTGGTAATTGTTTCCTTGTACCTGGTCTGGAGATATTAATGATGGAAATTATTGATTTAGGTGACTACCTGACAGTCCTGTCCTAATACACATCACATCACCTAATCTCCACAGCAGTCTTTTGCCATAGTTAGGGGAGCATCCTCGAGAAGTTTCAGGGAAAAGGCCCAGCCTCAGCTGGTTTGCTTCACTCTGGAACATACTGCCTCTTCTGGAGGGCATGGGTAGAAAGTCAACCTGCAGTGGAGGTGCGGTATGTAAGTTAAGCTCTTGAATCATATAGCAACTAGTTTGGATTTTCCTTCTTCAATATTAAAACACATGTTTATTTGGGGTTTGGGGAAGTAAATTATGTTAACATTCCTTTAACAACTACATATTGAAATCAATTAGAAAATTATGCATGTAATTTTTATTGCATTTTAAAATACAAACTCTCTTATCTACCCATTCTGGTATTCTTTGGTTCTAACTTCTGCTTGATTAAAGCCTGCAACTGAAGTTACTGCTGTGGCAAGCTCTGGGAGAGCAGAAGTGTGCTGAAGGAGTCTCTGTCTTAACAGATGCTGACCCTGAGAGTTTAGTTTATTATTGTGAGGTTCTTTTGAGGAGGGGGCAGGCGATTTATCTAATTAAATTGTCACTGTGACACAGGTTACAGCTGTGAGCACTGATGCATCGTGAGCTCAAAGGACGGTGGAATTCACAAAGAGGGAGAAAATGTTTTGTGTAAGGAAATGCAACTTGAACCTAAGGTAGAGAGAAAGAGCAGCATGTGCAAAGGACCTGTGGTGAGCAATGAGGTCAGTCGAAGAGTACATAAGGTCTGACCAGAGACAGTGATGAAACAGAGACATCAACATGGTCACATACAAATAGAACAGCCATGCATGTGGTATAAAATTTTAGTAGCCACATTTGAGAAAGTAAGATAGTGATTTTTAAAAAGTTGTTCATTTGACCCAAAATATTATCACATATATATTTATGTCATGTCACATATCACATATATATGATGTCATATATTATGATATTAATTTATCATGTACTTTTTTATTTCCTATTGTTTGAAACCAACATTTTATTTTAAGTGTGCTGTGTCCCTCCACTGGGATACTGGATTTTTATTTGGCATTCTTGACCCTGTTTAAATTTCACAAACTTTAGAGATGAACGATCAATTCATATGCCCACTCTGTTCTGAACTTGAAATTTTTCCAATAATTAAATTGTACACCCGTGGTCAAATTTAGATTTATTTTCAAAATTGAATAAAATTCAAAGCTCAATGTCTCAGTCACATGAATCACATTTAAATTTTCAGTACTCACGAGGAGACTGGTAAATACCCTGCTGCGCAGTGCAGAACATGAATCAGGGTTCGATCATGTCAACATCATCAGCCTCACTAAAGAATTTGCTCTCACTTCAGGTGAACACCATTGAAGAGATCTTACAGTTGGCATGGAAGGATTTGAGCAGGAGTGGTCGCTCAGCTGATGGGAAGAATTGGTGACCAATTAGAAAAGCATATCTACTGATGAAGCTAATTTGGAAAATGGTGCTGCTTATGGAGAAGATAATATACCTTTACATGAAGGTTTTCTGTTTGTTTGTTTGTTTTAAATAAAATCCACACGAGCGAATGATGGAAGTGAAAGAAAGAAAGACATAAGAAAATGAGGGATCTTTACTGTTGCTGGTCAGTGGAGAGGGAGTCTAGGCAGGTAAACATTGGTTTACGTAGGTCTGCATTGTTGTCTTGGGAAAAAAAAATCAAGTGATGGAATGGTTTGTGCTTCCCTGATAGCCACATCTACAAGCTTCTTCATATCCTATGTAGAACCTGGCCTGGTAGGACTTCAAAATTTAATATTATCTGGTACTCTCTTCTGGAATGGCAGTGGCTCACACAGTCTGCACATAGAGCCTGGACCTTTTGGTGCATGGCCACTTGATCTGCTTGTTATATAGTAGACTGCTATGAGTAGTCAAACTCAAGCAGGAGTTGCTTAGCTTCTCCTGTGTCCAGCAGACATGGGGCAGATATCACTACTCAATGGGAAGACTTGATGTGAAACTATGTCATGTAACAACTTCAGAGCAAATCTGAGACACCCTCACTTGACGGTGACGTCTAATCGTCTGAGAGAGGTAGCTGAGGGCTCAGTTGGAAGTCATAGGCGAGGACTAAGATGATGACATGAATTTACTGACAGTTGGGTTTATCTAGTATTTGCAGTCCAGACAAGAGTCTCAAAGAAGGTAGCCAGGCTTGCATAGTGTGCCCTGGAGGATGACATTCATTGACTGCTCCTCAGGAAAGATAAATGACAAGGAAAGCAATGGGGCAGCATTGGGAGCGACAAGACAGACATGGGTGTCATGCTCGGCAGGGTCAGTTCAGCATGGACTTAAGGAAGGGACAGCGCCTAACAGTTTTAAACCTTCTGAAATACCAAGAAGAATAATGGTAGATGGAAATCTGGGGTATTCTTTGGCAGAGGGGGCCCCCATTTAAAAATCACTACTGTATTTTAAAACCTGGTTATGATGTAAAACACGAGTTTCCGCAAATTGGAAGAAATTGAGTCGAGCCAAACTAGTTACCCGGTTTTGTCAAAATGACAGCTTCTGTTGGACTAAAGGTAGAGATAAGTAAAATACTTTAATTTTTCTTGAGAGAGACATTTCTCCCTCATTCTTATATCTTAAGTTAAATGTTTGCTTATCTAGGGTAAAGGAAGTAATATTTTATGCTGTTTTGTGCATACACTATTATTATAGGCCTGAGAGTAAAATATTTTCCTTGATTTTGCTAAAATGTGTTGTTATATTTAAAAATATCTAAACACTGTGACCAAAGTAGAGAAATCACGTCAATGACTGCCAAGGTTGACTACAGATGTTAACTACTTGGAAATATGCTTTCCATATCTTGGTTCTACTCTGATTTCAGGAAAACTTACAATAAAAAATTTCCACAGTTTCCAAAAAAGAGCTAGAAGTTTAGTTGTTTTAAATCTACACACAAATAAACACACAATATACATTAAATATAAATTATTAAAGGCTTTATAAATACATATATTTATAAATATTAAAACTCTTTCACCTCACAAATATATACCTTTAGTATATATTTAGTATGCAAATATTTATCAAACTAATACATAATAGTTTCTAATTGAAATGACAAGTGTTTAAAGATTCCAGAAATAACATTACTTTCAGACTCTTTCAAAGCTTCTTGTTCTCCTCAATAGGAAATGATGCTTAATAAACGAAATCAATCTGTTTTGTGTTTCAGTAACCCAGATAAATCCTTCAAATCCCTGCTTCCTTGGCAGTGGTTGAGCTTGGTGGCACACTGTCTGATTCCATCCTGTCATTTGTTTCCCTGATCAGTGCTTAGAGCTGCTGCTGAGTCAGTAGCAGCCCAGGGGCCCTCAGTGCCGGCAGCCTGTACTTTACAGTCGGCTCAGTTAGGTTCATATCCTTGACAAACCCTGGAAGGGAAGCCATGGAAATGGAAAAGACACTGAGTGAACACTGGGTTCACTCTCTCTGCCACAGCACAAATGGAAACACTCATGCCCTTCCATCACTGCTCGGCTTGTAAGCAAATACATAAAACTCAAAAGTTGAGATCAGGTTGGCAACAAAGCAAAATCTCAGAAAGACACTGAGTCCACCACATAAAGACTCAAACGTGATGGTTTGTGGCCAAAAACCGAACCCACCGTTTGACAGGCATTCCATCTCTTCATCATGCAGATTCAGCTTCAGTTACTTTTCCGTCTGTGAAGGAGGATTTGTGCCTTTGTAAAAAGAAATATCTCCAGATGAAAAGCCAAACTGGTTGCCGTTAGTTAAAGCACATGGGGCAATGCATCCTCAATCTCCGTTTCCTAGGAATCACAGCTTTAAAAATCATCTCTTCGCTTTCCGATTTGGGCTTAAGGCACTCACCGTTTCCACTGCACCGGTGCTTCTTCCTCTCCCTCTGCCTTCAGAAACCTACACCCCACAGATATCTAGTTTACTTGTTCTTGATGACTTGCCATTGGAGGCTCTAGCTCCCACATGATGCACATCCCAGAAGATCATGGCCTCTCACAGCATCATTGGTGCTAGCCATGGAGATCGGGTCTGATATTGTAGTTGTTTGTTGAGCCGGTGCTCTCGGTGTTGGTTTACTCTATGAGAAGCTTTATGAGCCCTCTATGTAGTGCTTCTGAAATCCAAGTGATATATTGATTTCCCTCAGGAAGAGATAGTCTTCCAGAGCTAGAATGTGGCTTTTAGTTATTTTTGTCATGATATGTCCTACATATGCAACCTAAAACTTAGAATACGTTTAAGATAATCATGACTACTATACAACTATGTGAGCAAAACTATAATCTACAAATAAGATAAAAAGTAACAAACATACAAACCTAATTTTAATGAGAACTATGATAACCTTTGTTTCTATTTTTGACTGTTTTACTCTTCATGGATGTTAACCTAATGGATGGAGGACAAGTTTATTATCATTATAACAGCAAATAAAATAGTAAGTTGAAGTTAAGTATAAGCTGTCATCATTTTGTATTTTTAATCAATTATTTGAGAATTTTTATAATATATTGCAATCATATATACTGCAATACTCCCAACTCTTCCCAAATCCACCCCATCTCTCCTAGTCCCAAATTTCATGGCCCTTCTCTCTTTAAATCCATTGATTCCAATTTGTGCTGCCCATGGGAATTTGCCCATCCACTAGAGCATGGTGCACCAAGTTGGAGCCATTCCCTTAGAGAAAACCAGTTGTTCTTTCTCTAGAGTCTATCAAATGTCCATGGCTCCTCAGGTAGGAATGGGGTCTTATGAATGCTTCTAACACCATTATGCTAACCAGAAAGGCATTGTGCAGGCTACCACGCTGACACAAATTCCTGAGTATAATGGCCAAGTCAAGTCTTGTTCAGAAGACACCATTTCCCTCTGTTCCATTTTGACCTTTTTTTAAATTAATTTATTTGTTTGTTTATAAAAATTTCCACTTCCTCCCCTCCTCCCCATACCCTCCCATTCTCCCCACTCCCTCTCTTCCTCCCGCTCCAGTCCTAAGAGCAGTCAGGGTTTCCTGCCCTGTGGGAAGTTCAAGTTCCTCCCCTCTCCCTCCAGGCCTAGTCCTAGACCATTTTGACCTTTTGCTCCTACAATCTTTTTCCACCCTCTTCCCCAGTGATCCCTGAGTCTTTGGTAGGTATTGTGATATCGATACTCCATTTGTGTCCGAGCCTTCCACTAACTCTTATTCTCTGCACTTTAACCTTCTGTGACATTCTATATTAATCAGCTCCTGCCCCTTAGGTTTAAAATATGGTTCTCTTGTTATGGCTATAAAGCTGTGTTCTTCCCTTTGAAGACATCAACATACAGTATTATTAAAACTAGTATTAAATTGGTGTGCAATTCGATTACGTCTGGAATGAGGTACTTGAAATAGAATGAAGTTGAATTCTTTAAAATTTTGATGAGATGAGGAAATAATACTTTCCTCATCTCATCAAACAGTGATGCTATTGAACTCTGAAGAAACTGGTGAATATTAGAGATAGGCACTCTGTTGTTTGTGACTGGGAATATTCAAATGCTGCATGAAGCTATTCTTTGTCATTTGGCCTTTATTTGACTTGAACATTTTATTTTAGTATCAAACCATGTTCTTTTCTGCATAGTCTAAAAGGATAAAAGCGGTGTGTCATGCTCCTCCATTATCATTTCACCAGGTTAAAGACTTACTTCATTAAAAATATTAAGAGGTTAAATTATTTTATCATGGAAACACATCCAAAGTGAATTATCCATTTAGAAGACACATTTTATGCTTTCTTCTGATTAAGATTCATTATGGGGTCAATGATTCAGATGATGCTTAGAGTTGGCTACCAAATATATTTACTGAATTTGGAAGTTCCCGTTATCCTTTAGCATGAACACAATTGCAAAGAAGCACTGATTTATAAGGACCGAAGCCTTGTGCCATTCACCTGAGATGAAGTCTGATCCCACAATGAAATTAATGATGTCAACACTATCCAACCACTCCTCACATTCTGCACTGTGTAACAGGTATCTGTCAATATCCTTGTGACTACTGAACATATAAATGTGGTTTCTGTGAGTAAGGCATTGAGCTTTAAGTTTTAGCTAATTTCATGAAATAAATTTAAATTTAACAATGAAAGCACAATTTGACTGTTGGAAAGATTTCAAGTTTGTTGAGAACAAGTTGGGCATATGCATTTAGCATTGCAACATATAATTTATAAAATTTAAATAGGGCTAAGAATTCCCAATGAAAACCCAGTATCCTACTTAAGGTACACTGTAATTTTTTTTTAGAGAGAAAACAAACTATCTTTTTTCATTTTACATTCCAATCCCAGTTCCTACTCCCCCCCCCTCCTCCCATCTCCTCCACCTTTCCCCACACCCCACCTCCCATCAGAGAGGGTAAGGCACATTGCTTTGAGAAAGGACCAGGCCCTCCCTACTGTATCTAGGCTGAGCAAGGTATTCATCCAAAAAAATGTATTCTAAAAAGCTAGAACAAGCAGTAGGGATAAATCCTGGTGCCATTGCCAGTGTCCCTGCAGTCTGTCGCAGCCATACAACAACTGTCACCCACATTCAAAGAGACAAGTTTGGTCCTATGCTGGTGCCTTCCCTGTCTGGCTGGAATTGGTGAGCTCCCATTAGTTCAGGTAAACTGTTTCAGTGGGTGTACCCATCATGGCCTTGACATCTTTGCTCATATTCTCACTCCTCCCACTCCTCAACAGGATTTTTGGAGCTTGGCCCAGTGTTCCATTGCGGGTCTCTGCCTCTATTTCCATCAGTTCTTAGATGAAGGTTCTATGGTGACATTTAAGATAATCATCAATCTGACTACAGGGCAAAACTAGTTTTGGTACCCTCTCCACTATTCCTTAGGATCTTAGCTGGGGTCATTCTTGTAGATTCCTGAGAATTTCTCTAGTGCCAGGTTTCTTGCTAGCCCCATAATGGCTCCCTCAATTAAAATATCTCTTTCCTTGTTCCATCTCTGTCCTTTCTCTATCTCGACTACCCAATTCCCTCAAGTTCTCCTCCCCCTCTCCTTCTCTCCTTCCACCATCCCTTCTTCCCCTACCCCTATGCTCCCAATTTTCTCAGGAGATTTTGTCTATTTCCCTTTCCCATGAGAATATATATATTGGAGTTCACCATGTTACTTAGTGTCTCTAAGGTTGTGGACTATAGGCTTGTTATCTTTTCTTTTACAACTAGCATACTATTTTCATCTTTCCGGGTCAGGGTTACCTTACTCAGTATATTTTTCTGGTTCCATCCATTTGCATGCAAATTTCAAGATGTCCCTTTTTTTCCACCAAGTAGTACTCCATTGTGCAAATGTACCACATTTTCTTTATTCATCTGTGATTGAGGGGCATCATGGTTGTTTTTAGATTCTGACTATTATAAATAATGATGCTATGATTATAGTTGGACAAATGTCCTTGGGTATGATTGAGCATTTTTTGGGAATATGTCCAAAGTGGTATTACTGGGTCCTGAGGTAGGTTGATTTCCATTTTTCTAAGAAACTTCCAGAGTACAAGTTTTCATTCTCATTAGCAATGGAAGAGCATTCCCCTTACTCTACATCCTCTGCAACATAAGTTATCATTGGTGTTTTGGATCTTATCCATTCTGACTGGTGTAAGATGGTATCTCAAGAGTTGTTTTAATTTGCATTTCCCTGATTTCTAAGGATAGTGTCTTTCAGCCATTTGAGATTCTTCTGCTGAGAATTCTCTGTTTAGATCTGTCCCCCATTTTTTAGTTGGATTATTTGTAATTTTGATGTCTAATTTCTTGAGTTCTTTATATATTTTGGAGAGCAGTCCTCTCTCTGATGTGGGGTTGGTGAAGATCAATTTTTAAAGTGGATATTGGATTGCAAATGGAATGGGGAAAAAAGAATGATTAAATTAATAATATTGGTTGGGAAAATTATTTAGGTAATATTTTAAAAAATTCAGTAGTAATGTTTTGTTTAACAAATAAAGCTTGCCTGAAGATAAGAGTGTAGAGCTAAGCCACTGGTCAGCCATACAGGCCAGGCAGTAGTGGCACACATGCTTAATTCCAGCACTGGAGAAAGAGGCGTACAGATCTCTTGTGAGGTCAAGGCCAGCCTGGGCTACACAAGATTGAATTAAAAAGAAACAGCTCTCACAAAAAGTGATCCCAGCACGCACGGAAGTGGAGACAGGAGTGAAATGGCTGGGCAGAGAGAAGAATGTGGGAGAAGACAGGAGCTCAGGCCTGTCTGAGGATTCCATCTGAGCAGGCAGTGTGAAGATTCCTAGAGATGGATGCAGTCTGAGGATTCAGTCTGAAAAACAGTCTGAGGATTCACAGGAAGGGGACTGCCCCTTTGGTCTGAACATTGAAAGAAGTAAGAACTCTAGTGATTGGCTACTCTGCTTCCCTGATCCTTCATCTTTCACCCCCTGATAGCTGACTCTGAGTTTTTATTATTAAGAGCAATTAGAATTCATGCTACATAGTCCCGTGTGATCCTCTCTGTATAACACAGTTCACATAATTTTCTGGAAATTTGCATCCATGTTCCTGGGAAAGCTAAGTACATCTTCCTTTTAATCTACATGTGCCTTTGATAATAGAGGGTGATGTTTTCATATGTTGAACCCAATATTAGGAAGTCGTCTCTGTATTTCATATCAAAGACTGTTAAGTTTAACGTGGGATTGTTTCTTTTAAAAAATTGTTTAATAGAATTCAACCAAACTATATTGTAAAAGAAAAGAAATTCATTTTCTCCTGGAATATATTTAAGGGCATTGGACGTGACATTCAGATAGGAATGTGAAATTAAGGGATTTATGATACATATTAGAGTAAAGAGACATGATCTGCCATACATGGAAAGAGGTTATAGACACAGTGGGCTTACGCAAGTAGGTGAAAGAGAGGGTCAGAGGAAGTGGGGAATGGAAAAAGGAGGAAAGAGAGAAAAGGGAAAAAGATGGAGAGGAATATCTGTAAGTAAGATGGATAGAACAGTTGAGAGGAATGATGGAACTTCACTAGCATGTCACTTAAGAGAGGCCTAGAATGTTGGAGACCACTAGCTTACTTAATGGGTTTACCTAATTGTCTGGATGGACTTGGTTATAATCTTTGTTTTATACTTTGGATGTTCCCAGCATTGGTAGTAATAACATCTTTCATTTCTAATACTAGAAATTACTCCTTTCTCTGTTCTGTCTTGATTATCTGAGGCAATGTTGTCTTAACACATTTGAAATTACAAGTCCAATTTTCTTAAAATTTATAAGACCATGCACATTAGTTATGTCTCTTTGTGTGGATTGTGGTAGTTTTCTGTTCTGGAAAATCTTTCCTTTTCATTTAAATAGCCAATTTACATTGGTGAACATGTTTACTTAGGGCACATTCCCTTTCCTGGGATACTGGAAGGCTCTCAATGGTCCACCTCCTTTCTGATGCCCAGGAGTGATGAGCTTTTCTTCCATTTCCTTTGCCTTTTTTTTCTAGAGTTTGTCCCTTTTCTTCAGGATTTTACAGAATTTTCTTTTCTTTTTTGTTTCTGATCATTGGTTTCCTGTTTTTAGTTTTGTTCATTACACTGCATCTTCTATTATTCTTTAGAATTTTTAAACTTTGAAGCTGAACAATTTCTTTTGGTAATGTCCATGGTTGATAGTAGGCTTGACTTTTTTTAAAACTCTTTCTTCTTTTCACATATCTGCTATTAATGCTGCAAATGTCCTCATGAACACTAATTTTGTTGCATGCAAAATTTTATTAAGTTGTAGCTTAATTTTCAGTTAACCCAGCCAAGTTTAAATATTAGAATAAGTCTGTTAAAATATAAAAAATAGACAAATTGGAAAGTAGCAACATAAAACTTCCTATAGAGACCTTGGGCTTTTGAGGAGCACCCAGCCTTGATGGTTTTAAGTTTTAGATTCATCTGCTATTCCTTTCTTGTAGAAATGGGAGGAAAATGGGGGGATCCTTGAGCCTAGACTCTCTTACCTCTTGTTTCATACCCCGGACAGTTAAGGTGCTTGAAAATTCAATAGCCACCAAAGGTACTCTCAGTCCGTGTCTGCTGAGCCCTTTGTCTCACTAACTCAAAGAATGAATCTCACAGACAAGAGACTGATTTTAGAAAGAAGTTTCATTATAGGGCTTCTATGTGGGAGTTTAAGAGAAAGCAAAAGGCAATGCTCCCCCAGAAGTAGGTTTCTATTGATCTCTAGTCTATAGAACTTATGAAAGAAACTGGAATGATGCCTTGGTGAGATCAGCCATTCAGTCCAAACAGCCCACATATGAAATATTCATGCACCTCTCAGTTTTGGCAATGCCAGGCATAGTTTCTAGGCACTGGGACTCTTTTAGGCTGTGTAAAAGAAGAAAGATAAAATCAAGGACAGAAACTGAAACGTTCTTGCCCTTCTGTTCTCTCATTAGGACAGAACTAAAACCATTTCTGATCAAGGACAAGAATCAAGTTCACTGTCAACAAACTGCCTGACTAGTTTCTATCTCTTGCTCTCATTGTGGCTCTTATAGGAGTATGGCAAATAAGTCAGAGGTTCAGCAGTGATGCTAAGAAGGAAGTGCCACTTGATGTCATAATTAGTGATACCAGAAAATTAAGACTGTACTCTGATGGTTAGAGGCAAAACTTAAGTGACCTTTCTAAAGTATGCATAGATGAAAATAGCCTTCGAGGTGAAGTTAGTTGCCTTGCTCTGAAGAACTTCAAGAGGAGATGGACCGTAAGTAAAATCAAGGTTGAATAAGGTTTTAAGCCACTTGTCCCTCACAATAGCTTCCCTCATTATGTGTACTCTCTCTGTCGTCAGTGACTGTTAACTGTTGCTGCTCATGTAAAGTACTTCCCCATAAGTTCATGCCTTTGAATGCTTGATCTCAAGCAGGTTCGAATACTTCGGAGGGTTGTGTAGTCTACCAAATAAAAGTGGATCACTGGGTAAGACTTGGTTCTGGTCTTATATCTATGTTTCTGGTCTGTTTTCTGATTAATGAAAGATGTGAGAAGCTGACAGCTCAACGCCTCACACTACAGAGGGTCCACACAACTGCCCTAACTTCACACACTATGGAGGGTCCACCCATCTCTCCTATCTTCACACACTACAGAGGGGCCAGACAGCTGTCCTGACTTCACACACTACAGAGGGGCCAGACAGCTGTCCTGACTTCACACACTACAGGGGGTTCACACAGCTGCCCTGACTTGACACACTACGAAGGGTTACATCCCAGTCACCTTGACTTTCTGACATATGGTGTAGCAGCCTTCTGATCCTAAGAGTCGCAATAAGTCTCTTCTCCTTTCTGTTGCTTCAGTCAGGTATTTTGTCATATTGATATCAGAAGTAACTAATAATAAGAATTTATGGAAAATGTATTATTATATGACAAAAGATGCATTTTTTATAGTGTCAGCTGTATATCTTCCTCTCTGACAGAGTGTCAGAGAAAATCAAAGTGAAACGTCTCCTTCCTTCTTTCCCGCACCAAGTCTCAAGGGCCAGACCATCATTAATACATAATATTACTATCTAAGTGATTAGATGAAGATATAAATACTCCCCAAACCCAAAAAGCCATATGAAATTGTCATTTTATTCAAAGGTACATTTAAAAATTGAATATATTCATTAGATGAATCCAGAAAATGTTGTTAGTTGCTTTTATTGAAAAGGACAGGGCATGAACTGAAACAAAATACCCATGTTCCTAATAGCCAAAGAGATAACACAAGTCCCTGGTCCCCCCCCCCCAATTTATATTACATAGATACCTTAATTTCTCCTACTTGGCCTCCTTGGATGAGTTTGAAAATATGATAATCATTAGAGAACAAAATTGTTACTGAATTTCATATAGGTGTGCATTACTTCCTTTCTCTGAGCACAAACCTGTGTGTGTGTGTGTGTGTGTGTGTGTGTACAATAGGGTTGAATGTGTTTTCAAACCAAATGCTCAACTATTCTACTGAATTGAAGTAGAATAGGGTATCTTTTACAACAACAACAAAATAGAAACAAAAACTCAGAAAGACAAAACCCTGAATTCTTTTCTTGATTGCAAGCCACAACCCTGATAAGCTAACAGCTGGTGTTCCCATGAAGAAGAAATAGAACCAATAGGTGGCCATGGTGGACATCCAGAATGGTGCTGACTCCAAATCTCTAGCAAACATGACTACCAAGCATAGAGCTCTATGCTTACAGTTTCTTCCCAGGTGGACCATCATGTGGTTAACCATTATCTTCTCTAGTGTTTCCCAAACTGAAGATACCTAAACTGAAGATACCTATGTACTATTTGTTTCTAGATGATATCATGTAACATTTAATGCACATATAATTATCAATTGCATTACATGTTATTATTATTCAAATAAATATAAAACTGGTATTTTATGGTTGTCTCAAAAAACTCATTTTTATAAAAGTATTTTATCTTTAATTTTCCTTCCCACTCTCCTTGTCTCTTTGTCTCTCTGTGTGTGCATGTGTTCATGCGTGTATGTGTGTGTGTGTGCATGTCTGTGCATGCATATGAGCCACAGAAGTCAAAGGAGCATCAGATTCATTGGAGCTGAAGCCTTTAGTCAGCAGTCTGGTGTGGGTGCTCTGAACCTTGCTTGGGTCCTCTGCAGGACCAGCAAGTACTCTTAGCCTCTGAGGCATCCCTCTAACCATAAGAGCTCATTTGAAAAGTGTCTTGTTTCCCAAAATAATCTGTGAAAAAAATAACAAAAGTATGCTGCAACACCTAAAATCAGGTCACATTCCACTAAAGTCGCACCTGTCACACATTTGAAAACAGACGTACAGAGTCAGGTCAACATTAACAAAGTCCTTGGAGGCACAGTAATCAGGCTCTGATTTCCATGTAGCTTCATTTTTTTTTCTGAGCCATATTTCATATCCCGTTGTTTTTCTTGCTTGAATAATTCATATTTCCCTCAATCCATTGTATTTTATAGGTCTGACCTTTAACAATTCCTAGGTTCCAGAAAGCTTGCACTCCTTGGTTGATCTAGAAACTACATGTATTCTTCAAGTCCAGCTACAGCCATAACTTTTTTTTCTGACAGTCGGAAGTAAATGTGTGTGTGTGCACATGTACGTGTGTGTGTGCTTGTGTGTATACATCCTTAAGTATTTGAATAATTGCCCATGTTCAGAGCTCTGTCTTTATTGAAGTGCCATGGTTTTCTGGTGTCTTGTAGGTATCCAGGATTTACAGAATGGCTAATTGAGGTTACAACCCAGATACCGACAGACTCCACAGAGCCCTTCTACAGTGACTTTACACTTAAGTGTTTCTGCACAGCAATTTACACCCGACACGCTGGAATAGAGACACAGTTCTCTCAGAATTAATGCTGGCTATTAAACTTCAATTGTTCCTAAGATGGGACCCACTCAGTCATGTTAATATGTTTGTAGATCAATGTGGTTGTTTTTTTTTTACCCTTTTCTGAGAGAAATTGAATGGGAGGACCAGAGAAAAGCTGGAAGATGAGAACAGAGGTAAGGATGGATCTGCAAGTACATGAACATTGTAGGAAGAGATGATGCATTGGCAGCCTCTACAGAAGCGAACTACAAGAATTCATATAGGCCTAGGGCCTGGAACGGTTATTATAATCACAAAAAATTGATTATTAAGTATAAATCAGTATCTGTCCCAAACAAATATAGTCCCTCATCTTTTGAGAATACCATAAAATAAATTAACTCCCAAATTGACTTGCTTTATGTTTGTTGCCATAAAAAAACAAAATTGACTTGAGATCATGGAACGAGAAGATGGCCACTGGTCTTCAGACAGGTGTAGTTACAAGCACTTGTGTAGAAGGAAGGGGATAAAAGGGAACAAAAATATATGATATTGGAAAATCTAAAAATAATTTCACGGTGCCACAGCTGAAGATTGCTGCATGTCTACAGAACTGAAGTGTTACAGAAAATAGCCAGTGCCTTTCCTCAGCCTGGTTTTCTCAGACCTTCCCCCACAACAGAAGGAAGTAATTCTACTCTCTAACGAAGGCTTGGAAGGTGGAATGCTTTCAATTAGAACAAATGCTTAGGTCTGTTTGCCACATTTTTTTAACAGTCTTAATTTGGGTGAAATAGTTTTGCAGAGACATGAGCATGTCTCTCTTTTGGCTCCTCTTTGAGGTTGGCATATCAGAGAGCATGTTTTTAATGTGCAGCCTCTGAGTTCTTCTGCAATAAAATCAAATTGAACTCTGAAACATGTAACTTCCCCCTCAAACTTCGGGGAATTTGATTATTTTATTAATTATATAAGCTCGCCTCCTTTGTTTGAAATGCAAGGCACTACTTCTTACTCACCACCTTGGGGGAGGGTAAGTCTCTGATGGTGAGACAGGTGAAGGAGGTTTTGTTCTTGGCGGGTTCTGATCTGGGAAGGATGCTGTCAGGGGCTGTGCAATGGCATTTCTTCCTTTTTCTCATGTAGAAATTTTGTACCAGGCAAAAAGAAGCAGTGAATTTATAACTTCTACATACATATCTATTTCAGCAATGAGAAATTAAAAACAAACCAGGTTTCAGAAAGAAATGTCTCTATTAATGAGAAGCCCCAGGAATAGAAGTTTGGTTCCTATCACTGCAAGGGGGCCAGCTGTCATAATCCTGGCTCAGTTGGATCTCTAACTTGGGGGGTCCTGTTCATTATTTTTGGAATTTCACATAATAAGTGATTCTCTGAGGGTACTAGCTAATGAAAATACCACCCAGCCTCGTTCTCTTATTTCTTCCTCCCTTTTCCTTCCCATGTCGGGTCTCTCATTACAAACAGTGCCTCAGTTCAAGATTTCTCCCCTTGCAATAACTGCTATTGCAAAAAAAAAAAAAAAAAAAAAAAAAAAAAAAACTAGTTTTCTCAGTGTAATCATGCCTAAATAATGGAAAGATAACGTGTTTTTAAGAAGATTGAGTTTTGTTTTTATATTCTTGGCATGAAACTCGCTGGATACTTTCTCAAGTTTCTAATGTTTCTAATACTATGCTTTTTAGTCACAAGTGAAATCATTAGACAGAAAATCCAAGGCCTGCCAGGACTGTACGTTTCAGATTAGCATCCTTTTCTTAAACAAATATCAAGGCGTTATCAAGGCGTTATTTTAGGGTTGCACTTTGCTTGTCCAATGTTTTATGGTATCTAGTTTCTTTTTTATTGGCAAATCCCTTGTCATTATTAGTATTTCACACTGAGCGCCCATATCCTGCTACAAAGCAGAGTAAGTAGTAGCGTATGTAAAAACAATCTGTCCTGTGGAATTCAGATCCTCAAATTCCTTTCCTTTGAGGTATGTGAAATCTGAGCTTCCAGGCCTCTGTTGTGCTAGATACTGTGACAGCCTCTCCCTTCCCCCACTCCAATGTGTGTGTGTATGTGTCTGTATGTGTGTGCACATGGTGGAGGAGTCGATGGAATGGATATACAAAAACTGACAGATAATATGCACTATATTCCTAGACATTGTGGGATGTCTTGCTTCTTTGTTGTCAAATTCTGAATGATGATCATAATTCTTCAGAGCAGAAATGCATTGGTTTTTCAGTTCCTCCATTAGCTGAATTGATGCCAAATCCTGGTGGGACATGCACTGTCAGGGCAGGAGGGTGAGGCAGCATCCACCATCATAGTTTGTATTTATCTTATGCTCCGTGATATGGGCACAACACACCTTTTATTGAATTCTCAGTGTGCTCCCTATACAGGAAGATTACAGTCAGTTAACTGAAATAGCCAGGGATCAACATCCAAAAGCTCCATTGTACCTATGCAGTCAAGGCACAGATATTGTTAGCATGGGCTTCAAGATAAACTGGGAGAAAGTGCCCCGAAAACTAACAGTGAAATGTTTCCAGAAGGTTCCAGCCTAGCAGCACTGTCAGCAAATGCCTCCTATCCCATCATTCTTTGGCAGTTTTAATGCCAAATTCCAAGTACCTGGGACATTCCCAAGGCTTAAGAGGGAACCTTTTTGGCTCAGAATTCCTTTACCAGAATATCTTGTAGAGAATTGCCTGTCCTGAGAAATATGGACCCCAGAAGGATTCAAATTTGTCTTTTCCTTAAGGCTGTGCCCACACAGTTAATCATGACAAGAAATAATAATAATAATAATAATAATAATAATAATAATAATAATAATGATGATGATGATGATAATAATAATAATAATAATAATAAAAACCTCCCACAAAACATTTTAAAATCTGTGGTCCCCTATCCTAAGGAGGCATTAAATATGTCATAGAAATTCTAGTGAAGTTTTTGGGTAGTCAGCTTCCCAACTCTCTGGAACTGTAATTTAAAACATTTTCCATTCAATTCACATCTGTAACTTTCTTTCTTCCGTTTCTCAGCAGATGGCCTACTTCACAGAAAATTAAAATAGAAACCACGAGAGTCAACCACCTCAACTTCCTGTCGGCATATCCACCATCTACCTCAGTGTGCTGCTTCCTGGCCCCTTCCCCTTTTGGCATGAACTAGGAAGTCCTTCGGACTGGTCTTTTATCTGGACATTCGTTGTGAAACCAAGCTGGGACCTGCCTAGGCAAGCTATGTGATCTCCTGGATTGTACAGAAGGAATTCACATCGATGTCTTGCTCTTCTCTGGTCCTCTTCATCCATTTTCCAAATCACAACATATATGAATAGGAAAAGCATAAATGAGGAGATTGTTGTACAATAAACCTCCATTACTTGGAGCCTTTCTCCCAAAACATGTATCCTTGTATTAAGTATTAAGACCTCAAAATGTGATTGTATTTGGAAGTAGTATCATTAAAGTTATAATGAAATTAAAATAAGATCAGAAGGAGGGTCCCTAACCCACTATGATCAGCATCCTTACAGAAGGATTCTAAGACAAAACACACACCCAAGGATGGTTTTGTACAGGGAGAAGACAGCCATGAGTGAGCCATGCAGAGAGGCTGCAGTCTAACTCTGCTGTGGTCTTAGACTTCTAGCCCCCAGAACGAAGAAAAGACATATTTCTGACCATTAAACCATCCTACTCGTGGCACTGGGTTGTGGAAGCCCTAATGAGCCTTCATGCTTCCAGCTGCTTTTTAATTATCCCTGGGATGGAACTGTAGTGGAGTAAGTGGTCAAGACTCAGCATGTTCCAGGGAATGCTTGTCTCTTCCACTCCTTCCTGGGCTATTCTCTGACCCATTCCATTATAGCCACATTGTATTCTATCAGTTGTGTAAATCCATTGTAATCTTTACTCTACAGCCTTCGGATACTTTACTTCTGAACTGTGGGCTGTCCCTACCTGCATTCACTATTAGCTCACTTGCTTCCACTATCTCCTTCCTTCAAAACGTAGCTTACACTCACTTCCCAGGACACTAACCTTGTTCCTCAAGGCTAACGAATGAGGAAATCTGTGGTGTTTCTGAGATAGTCTTCCACAGGACGTCATTCTTCTGCTCCAGGGCTATTTTTCATGGCCCAGCTGTCAATCAGCCTATGTCCTCCATCCATTCTCTTCCAGCCCAGGTGATGTTTGCTCTGCTCACTGCTTTACCTGCAATGCTTACTGGGTCTGGTCTGTTCTCGGTGTTTTGTTTGTGTTTTAGTGAGTCACAGTAGTCAGGATCATGGCCTTGCTGGTAAATATATGAGTTTATTTGTATAGGGGGCTCTAGAAGTAATGTTAGAAGAATTTCTAGTTATTAGCAAAATCCAATAGACAAATAATTTGAGGCTGAAGTTGAAGTAATACCATGTAGAAAAAAGTGTTACTACTTCAACTCAGTTTATCAGAGACACTGGTTATCATTTTGTTTTCTAAATCAAATTTGTTGAACAAACAAAATTTGTTGGACTCTTCACACACTAGGCCTACTTTATTTTGAAACATGGTGGAAAAAATTCTATAAAAAGATGAATGTATTTTAGTTTTTTACTAGCAATTTGCAATCTTGACAGAAATAGTTCAAATATGTTTGAGGTTGAGCAGTGCCATTGAGCATTTGGCTTTCTATGTATTCTTCTGTGTAAGCTTGGTTTTCTGTAGCTATCTTTTATGCCTTGTTCATACCAGAGGATGGAAACCTCTTCAAAAAAATTACAATGATGGATAGAGATCATAGCCTATAGTGTTATGGGGGATGTGCCAATCTCATGTAAACAACTAGTAGGCAGGCAAAGAGAAGGCACTTTCACTGCAAGGGGTCACTTTTTAAAGGGAAGCTAAGAGATGCTAGAAGAGACCCCTTGTAATATGTGTACCAGGCTCTTATGATCTTGAGGAGCGTGGGGTGACACTGGGACCTTGCTAAAGAAGCCTTTGGGGATGCTTGTGCAATGGGCACAATGGTGCCATCTATTCGTTATTGATAGTCCTAATGTGGCTGACTGTTTCTGAGCAGGCTAAGGACAAAAAGCGTAATGTAGCTTGGCCATCATTTGCACATTTATTTACATGTCAAGGCTTTTGTTCAGATGGTAACTGAAGCCTATTTGTGGAGTCAGGCATAACGAAGTGAGCCTCATTGAGATTCTCTCCAGGACATAGCCAAACAAACAAGATCTTCATTCTGAGCCTATCCAAATGCACGTAATTTGGTAAATTACTCATTTTATCTGAATGCATTAGTAATCATTTATGAATGTCAGTGAGAATGAATGGACTTCCCTCAAAGCTCAATAGAAATTTCCATCATTCTACAAATGCCTGGGTTTTTCTTTTCATTTTTCAAGACATATTTTTTTCTGTCGCATTTTCAATTTCTAAACTACAAACCAAATTAGCGTCTTTAAAATAAAGAGTCCTATCTTGTTAACTAACGGGTTTGTATAAAATATTTAATAATATTCTTTAGATGAAGTAGAGGAAGGGTCATACCACAGTGCACTAAAATGCAGCAATCTTGATGATTTTCGGGTTCTGGATTTGCTAATTGAGCACTGTTGAAATCTTAGTAACGATCCACACAAACAGCTCTTAGGGAAAAATCAGAAGGTATCTTAAGGAAGACAGTAGGAAGATGCCTCAGGAGCACGCATTGAAAAAATGTTTCTAATGGTAACAAATTTTCGTGGAATATGTTGATTAGTTGAAAAACAGGAAAAAACTTTGAACAGAAATATCACACTTAACTGAAGTCATGGAAGAGTTATCTTCATGTTGTTAAGTTATCCAAGTTTGTGAGAGTTAACAGAAACCTTGTTTTAATTTTATTTCTCCAAATATTTAAATAGTGATAATTAGTTCTAATTAAAATGCTGTTAAATCCAAACAAGCAATGGATGTCCAATGTACAATGTCTATGACATAGGCCATATCATATTATAGAAAATACTGTCTCGTAACTATTTTTAAATAATAGTTGTGTAAAACATCTTTAAATGAAAATAAATATCACTTGTGCATGTAGGTAAGATGCTCGAAAGAAATATTTTGAGTAAGCAAAAGGCTTCTTTCCCCAGGAATATGCAGTTGATTAGTCATTCGATTCAAAGAATTCTGTTCCAAGTTCTGGCTATTATAAATAATGTTGCTATGAACATAGTTGAACAAATGCTTTTGTAGTATGATAGGGCATCTCTTGGGTATATTCCCAAGAGTGGTATTGCTGGAACCTGGGGTAGGTTGATCCCGAATTTCCTGAGAAACCGCCACACTAATTTCCAAAGTGGTTGTACAAGTTTGCATTACCACCAGCAATGGATGAGTGTTCCCCTTACTCCACATCCTCTTCAGCAAAGGCTATCATTGGTGTTTTTGATTTTAGCCATTCTGACAGGTGTAAGATGGTATCTCAACGTTGTTTTCATTTGCATTTCCCTGATCACTAAGGAGGTTGAGCATGACCTTAAGTGTCTTTTGGCCATTTGAACTTCTGTTGAGAATTCTCTGTTCAGTTCAGTGCCCCATTTTTTAATTGGGTTAATTAGCATTTTAAAGTCTAGTTTCTTGAGTTCTTTATATATATATATATTAGAGATCAGACCTTTGTCTGATGCGGGGTTGGTGAAGATCTTCTCTCAATCAGTAGGTTGCCTTTTTGTCTTAATGATAGTGTCTTTTGCTTTATAGAAGCTTCTCAGTTTTAGGAGGTCCCATTTATTCAACGTTGCCCTTATTGTCTGTGCTATTGGGGTTATATGTAGGAAGTGGTCTCCTGTGCCCATGTGTTGTAGCCTACTTCCCACTCTCTCTTCTATCAGGTTCAGTGTGTTCAGATTAATATTGAGGTCTTTAATCCATTTGGACTTGAGTTTTGTGCATGGTGATAGATATGGCTCTATTTTCATTCTTCTAAATGTTGACATCCAGTTATGCCAGCACCATTTGTTGAAGATGCTTTCTTTCTTCCATTGTATACTTTTAGCTCCCCCAAAAGATGAATATGGTATGTACTTACTCATAAGTGGATTCTAGCCTTAAATAAAAAAACATTGATCCTATAATTCATGATCCTAGAGAAGCTAAATAAGAAGGTGAACCCAAAGAAAAACATATTGTTATCCTCCTGAATATTGGAAGTAGACAAGATTGCCAGACAAAAATTGGGAACTTGGGGTTGGGGGTGGGGTGGGGGTAAGGGGAGATGGGGAGTGAGTAGGGAGAAGGGGAGGATGGGGAGAGCTTGGAAGAATGGGATGGTAGGGATGGAGGAAGCGTGGATATGGGAGCAGGGAAGTAGATATCTTAATTAAGGGATCCATTTTAAGGTTGACAAGAGACTTGATTCTAGAGGGGTTCCCAGGTGTCCAAGGAGATGTCCCTAGCTTGTTCTTTGGGCAGTTGAGGAGAGGGCGCCTGAACTGGCCTTATCCTATAGCCACACTGATGAATATCTTACATATCACCACAGAACCTTTAATTGGCGATGGATGGAGATAGAGACAGAGACCTACATTGGAGCACTGGACTGAGTTCCCAAGGTCCAAATGAGAAGCAGAAGGAGGGAGAACATGAACAAGGAAGTCAGGACCGCGATGGGTGCACCCGCCCACTGAGACAGGGCTGATCTAATGGGAGCTCACCAAGGCCAGCTGGACTGGGACTGATGGAGCATGTGATTAAACTGAACTCTCTGAATGTGGCTGACAATGAGGTCTGACTGAGAAGCCAAGGACAATGGCACTAGGTTTTGATTCTACTGCATGGACTGACTTAGTGGGAGCCTGGTTTGTTTGGATGCTCACCTTCCTAGACCTGGGTGAAAGGGGGAGGACCTTGGACTCCCACAAGGCAAGGAACCCTGACTGCTCTTTGGACTGTAGAGTGAGGGGGCGGGGGGAGGGGGAAGATATTGGGAGGAGGGGAGGAGGTGGAAATTTTTAATAATAATAAAATAAAATAAATTACATCTCTGGATAATGTAACCAAAAAAAAAAAAAAAAAGAATTCTGTTCCATCCATCTTCCTTTCTACCCAAAGTATAATCAATACAAATATGGGGACTCGGTACCTCCTCAATACTCCCCTCTTAGCTTGCCATCCAGAGAAATGAGCTTTTTAGTTTATATATGTCCTGGGATGCTATTTGAGTCAAAGGACTTATTAAAAAGCATTTTTAGGCACTGAGAGCATTGTTCGTGATGGACCCATGTTAATAAAAGTGATGGCAGAACAAGAACTCGCTACAGTCGCAGAAAATTTGAAAGAATGGTTCTGGTCTTTGCTTACCCTAATGAGATAAGAAAATGTAAGGGCTGGACACTTTACATAAAATCACTGGCATTCCAGAAAGCCCTAAGCTTCAGAGAGTGTGGTGTGGTCTTGATGTTATGTGGCTCAATGATGCAGACTAGGCCCTTAATGTCCTTAATGATGCAGACACAGTCCTTATTTGAGTTACACTTCAGAGTAAGGCCTTCTGCAGAAATTTCCTTCAGCCATTTTATTCTATCCCCCATATTTCCCCCTTTGCGCTCTGTCCCCAGGATCTCTGTGCTCACAAACTTCGGTTCTGTTCGAAAGAGACTCATCCTGTCAATCTATCTGTTCTTCTTCAACATTCTCACACATCCTTGCATTCTTTATTCATTCAGCTTTTTAAGAATAGTCGTTAACTATTCTTTCCTCAATTGTACACTATGTCTCATGTTGTCCAATGATTGAGAACACATGGAATGGACTGCTGGGCTGAAAAGAAGGAAGAAATTTAAGTTCCCAGACAAGAAAATCATTAGTGTTCTAAACGTGTTGTCCTGATTCACAAATAAATTTTTAAAACTCCTCAAATTTTGCTTATATTGATTTCCAAATGTAGAGGAGAAACAGTTTAAGTTTATGAAAAAAGACTATATACTTGAAATTTAAATCATATATTTAAAATAAAATGCTCCTAGAACTCAAAAGATCTCTGGATACTTCTTAACAGGTGGAGGTGCAGGCAGTCTTCTTCCGGGCATCCTGGTTGATGTTCCCAGAGCAGAGGAGAGGAGACTGAAAATCCACAGGGAGTGGGTTCTTCTGAACTTGTGTGAGTCACCAGCATTAAGAGTATTACAAAGTATTATGTGTTCCTAAGTCAGTGATTGATGAAGTCTGGGTGACTTGAGCGCTGTGTCAGGACTGACCACCTTAGACCACAAGGCTCTTTTTACTTCCTGAAGAATACACATTTGGACAAATTGATTTCCAATAAATAACTGGAAACATATGTCCCTAAGGAAAAAGAAGACAGAGAAGCCCAGGTTTGTTTAACACCAGTGTTAGTGTAGTCTTGTCAGTTTCGAACAGGAATTCAATAAAATTCTCACCTTGGCTGCCGTATCATCAAAGTCATTGCACACATTTGTTTCACCTGCCAGAAAATGTTCTCTATGGCGTTGTGGTCTGCATACTCAAGGATCTTTTTGCAAAATGTATGAAGGGGACTAAAACAAAAATGCTGAGAGATGCTATAAGGAATATTTTTGTGGGCTATAGGGAAATAAATTTTGCTTTCACTAGTCATATATTTAGTTATTCTTGCCTCTTTAGACCACTCTTTAACATCCAGCTGTCTTACAAGCCTTTTAGCTTTCACATCTCTCTTTCTCAAAATGTTACCTTTTCACGTGACAAGTTATTCATGAGAAGTAACTGATAGTAATTAGCCCTTTCACAAGGTAGGTAAATGACCAAAACTAACTGTTAATTTGAATGTATCAACATGTTTTGTGACAGAAGTTGTATGATGGTCTCTTTGACCTAAGAAGATTAAGAAGAGAGTGTCCATCAGATTTGGGGAAGCAGGATGCTTAGCATCAATGTGATACTTTGTTCTATGTACTGTGATGGCTGTAGGCTGGTGACTGTGACAGATTATAGGAAGAGGATGGCAGAATCTCTGCAGAGAGAAGGAAGTGATCAGCTAGAACAAGAGGAAACAAGAAACAGGACAAATCTAGAGAAGCTATGAAGGATACACGTAAACTCCAAAGTCAGGGATGGAGAGAGGGATACGTGGTCAACAGTACTTGCTATTCTTCCATAGGCCCTGGCCTATGGTGGCTGTGGTGGCTCACAACTCTCTGTAACTCCAATTCCAGGAATTCAATCCTCTTCTCTGGCTTTCTTGGGTACCAGGCATGCAAATGGTGTACAAACATACATACAACCAAAGCACTCATACACATAAAATAATAAAATTAAAAATCTCAGAAGTAAGTTGTTGTGATGAGAATATTATGAGTAATGTGCAGTGTATGCTAATCATAGTTTTCAATGGACAGATATTGTAATTTCCATAAGGTGCTGTTTTTTCTGCACGTGGAACAAAATAAAAGCATTTAGCTAGTAGAATGTTTGTTCACGTCCACGTGACATTTTTTTCTGGCTGCACTGTAGAGATGGCATTAAGAACAGACATATTGCCAACAAAGGGGCATGCTCAGGGGACAGGCATGTGTCTTCTAGAAAAGCACTCTGATGGGCAATGATAGCAGAAATAGGAGGAGAGAATCAAGGACTGTTCAAGAGGTAAAATAGTAGACAAGGCTCGGTGATTCTTGAATGCAAAAATTAAGGGAAAACGAGCCAGGTCTCTTGCTTGACAGAAAACGGGAAATAGGGAACATGGAGTTTTCACAGATGAAGGTGGATATGTTTTTTGAAACATCTAGTAAGGCTTGTGAGGGCTTAGTTGCGTTGGGAATAAGACAATCTGCAGTATATCAGGTTATCCTTGCCGCCGTAGAAGTTGATGGTGTCAGTTAGGAAAATATATAGATGGTGGAACCAAAGTTGTGGACCTGTGAAAAGACAGTGGAGGATGAGTCTAAGAGAATGGAAACTCCAGGTGAAAGTTTTATATGAACCCCGAGTATGAGAGTATTACAGTTCAGTAAATGAACAAGACTTGGGTAGATATAACAAGATATAGACATCAGATCTTGTAGAGACTGAGCTGGCTAGCATTAAGAAAACACTGATTTTTCAAGACAAGTTTTGTGTGTGTGTATGTGTGTGTGTGTAACCCTGACAGTTCTGGAACTCACTCCTGTAGACCAGGATGTAATCAGAGGGGTTGAAGACATTGGGAGAACACAAATCATGGGGATTCAACTAAGCAGACTTTGTGGGGGCTCACAGAGACGGGAACAACAATCTCAGAGTCTACATGGATCTGCACTGTGTCCTCTGCATATGTGTTATGGTTATTGGCTTGTTGTTTTAGGGTACTCCTGACAGTGGGAGTAGGAGTCTCTCTGATTACTTTGCCTTCTCTTTCCTCCTACTGGGTTACCTTGTATAGCCTTGACGTGAGTGTTTGTGCTTGATCTTCTTGTATCTTGTACTGTGTTTGGGTAATGTTCCTGGGAGGCCTGTTCTTTTCTGGGAGGAGACAGTGAGGGCAGTAGATCTGGGGGTAGTAGATAGGAGGGAGAGAGAAAAACGGAGGTACAGAGGAAGAAGAAGCTGCTGTCTGGATGTATTGTATGAGAGAAGAATAAATAAGAATAAAAGAAATAAAGGACATACTGAGGTGAGTGTCCTGGTAGCTGTTAGTTACTTTGTGGCTATGCTTTCGCTGTTTAGGACTCTGAGCTGTGATTGCATTGTAAAGGGTCATTGGATATTCATGTGCAATAGAAAATTCAGTGTAGTGGCTCATGGTGGCATATAAAAAAACCCTTTTTTGTTTTTTTCTGAGGTCACTCAAAAGTTAGCTGAATTTTTAAAATACACATAATTTTCCAGTAACATTAAAAGTGAAGGAAAGACACTGCCATCAAGATAAATGGAGAACTATTGGAGAGGCAGGACAGAAGAAAAAGCAAATAGATTTGTTGTTGTTGTTATTGTTATTGTTTTAGTTTTGGTTTAGTTTGGTTTTGCGTTTTTTTCTTTTCTTTGTTTGTTTTCATACTTACTTTGTTTTATTTACTTTGGGGCAGCACTGCGGGGTAAAGGGAGGATATGCGGGGACTGGGAGGTGAGCAGAATTGGGGTGCATGATGTGATACACCCAAAGAATCAATAAATAAGTTAAATTTAAAAATAAGGTGAAGGAGAAAAAAGGTAAGACAATAGAATTTTGTGCTTTTTTTAATCTTCAGGATCAGCTTAGACTTTAACGCACTGAATAACTGGAGCAGTGGTTCTTAACTTGTGGGTCCCAACCACTCCGAATGAGATTGAATGATCCTTCCACAGGGTTTGACTAAGATCATCTTCATATCAAATATTTAGAATATGATTAATAACAGCAGTAGAATTGCAGTTAGTAAATCGCACCCAAAAATTGTATGTTGGTGGTCAACACAATGAGAGGAACTGTTTTAAGGGGTTGCAAAATTAGGATGGTTGAGAACCACTGGATTAGAAGCTGAGTCATGTTAGAACCAGATGTTAATGAGGCAAGAGAATGAAAAATAATCATAAGTAGGGGGAAATAAGAGAAGGGTATTTACACACTTTTTAGAAGTTAAACATAGAAGCCAGGCATAATGGTGCATCAGTGAGATATCAATATTTGGGAGGCTAAGACGGGAAGATTGTGAGTTCTAAGTCATCTTGAACAGCAAAGAAAGATGATGTTGCAAACCTATGGACAAAAGCAAAGGTTTGTCTTATTTCAGTAAGGGGCAGGCATGTAGTAGCGCAGTAAAGAGAGGGAAGAAGGAGGGGGAATCTGGCTGAGACCAAGAGTAAAAATCTGGAACTGAAAACTAGTGGAATGACAAATGGGGGCCAAAATGTCTAACTATATTTAATAAAATGATGGATCTCCTAATTGGAAAAAGTAAGTAGTTGGCTATTTCTCAATGGACACAAGCCATGCTGGAAAGTTAATTTCAGCTGTTTGTTCAAAATGCAGTTAAATAGACAGAGGGATAAATTTGGATCAAAGAAGATAGAAATATCTCAAAGAAACTTTAGAAGGCCTTAGAAGCATGGCTTTGACCAACTCTGGAAATAAATAATGCTTGAAAATTTTCTGAACGCTGATGGAGAAGGGGGAGTCAGTTTTCTCCAGTGGTGTGGTCTCCCTTAGGTTGCCCATGCTGTATGGATACCCTAACACATGCACATAGAGGGAATAGTCATTGGATTCAGTGTGTTGCAAAGGAAATAAAAAAGAAGGGAATATGGAGTTGGGAGGAGTATGTGAAGGGTTGTAGAGAGGTTAGAAGGGAAAAGAGATGGATATGAGCAAGATAAACTGTATATATAGATTATATTCTTAAAAACTAGGCAAGTAAAAGTTAAAAGCATGTATAGACTTGAAGCAAGATTGAATTTCAGATCCAAAACTTACAGCAACTCTCACAATTGTGGACTAAAGTTGTGTTTATTGTAGATGCAGACCAGAATGGAAATATTTGAAACGATCAGGGAGAAGGTAACCTCACCTATGTGGCAGGTTGTGTCACCGACTTGCTTCCAGATCTTTCCTCGCCAGCTTTGTCAGTGTGGGCTGTGTACACTTCTCTGGATGTTTTCACTTGGTGCTTGGGTTGGGGACTGGCATTGGCCAATGGAACACAGAAAGAAAGAGAATGTACACGTGGTAAGTCCAAAGCCATCTCAGGCCAAATGAAAAAAAAAAAAAAACCCTTCCTAAAGATCATGCTCTTTAGAGCCCAGTTCCTCCGACCTGGTTCCTCAAAAGATAACAGGACCAGACGTGACCCAAAATGGAAAGCTTACTATCCAGTAGTGCTGAATAAATTTGACTAAGACACATGAACTGACATCAGTTTATAGCCTGGTGAGTATAAAATGAGTAATTGTCTTTCAAGCCACTGAGATTTGGGATTGTGATAAGACATGACTGGAGCAGAAACCACAAAGAAACTAACAATAGGTTTCCTGTCAGGATTAAAAAAGAAATAGCAAAAACAGAAGTGGTAATATCTTAAAATGTAGATGACTATAACAGCCAACTTACTCCACCTTTATAAACAATCTCAACAACTTTACACATATTCACACGCATGCACACACTTAGATGCATTGCTATAGATAGCGATCATTAGTTTGTACATAAGGTACTATTCATAATATCAAAAGATAAAGCAACAAGAAAGAAAGGCTGGCAAAAAGCGTGCCAGATGGTAGAAATAAACTTTCTCTCAGTGTATCCAATAAGCATAACTGCATTATACCTGACTCCTAAATAAAGATTTATTAGAATTTAAAACTAAATGAGAAAACATATTGTGTGTGGCTGAGATAGGACATAGCAATGCCAAAGAATGAGAATTTTTATATATTGTCAAATATGAAAAACAAAGAAACCAGCAGAGGTCTAGAGATACAGCTTGATAATAGAGTATTCCCAAGCCATGGGTTTTATTCCTACCTTTGCACAATAAAATTGAAAACAATAAAGAATTAAACCCACAACACAAAGTATGAAATTGTAACTCAATTTCACCAAGGTTTAATATGACTTGTGTAAAGATAAACTGGCATAGTTGCAATCATAAATAATAATGAAGATCAATCTCTTACTAGTTTATAGCAACTAGGTACCTTTATCACATAATAATATAACTTTAAATTATTTAAAGAAGAATTTCAAGGGAAAGTAGCCAAATAATAATTATATTAGTGTATCTTAACATATTTAATAAATGGTTTAACTGACAGAAATTTACTATGCTTTTAGAAGATCTTTAAAATAAAATCATTAAATGAACCTTAAAAATGTAGAGCTTGTGCAATGAGACAAAATGTTCCTGAGTAGATGATACTCAAGAAGCTATTATCCTCTGATCATTTGTTAGCTGATACATAAATGTACATACAAATAACCAAACATTTAACAAAGAAGTAAAGCTAAAGTTAAATAATTTTTTTGATTAGTGCATGTCAGTAGAAATCAAAATGTGCTAAAAGATTAAAGGAAAATGAAAATATTTCATGAACTTTCATGGAAGACAGAGGTGCAGCTTGTGGTGAAGGGAAGAGAACCATTGTAAACTATCAAATCAAGAACTCAGGAACTTGCAAAACAATTTAAGCAACCAGCTAAGAAGCTAGAAGTAGGAAATAGTTAAAGAAAGAATTATGGAAACAGTAATAAAACCCAACATCAATAGCAGTTAGTAGAAAAGATTAAAGAAAATAAATTCCAAGCTAGTCTGAGCCAAATGAAGAGGCCCTAGCTCAAAAGATAACAAAAGAAAGTAAATAAATTAAAATTGAAAAACTCCTGCTTTTATTTTATCAATCTATCTATCCGTCTATCACATCTTTATCCCTTTTCATTTATATTTTTCATCAAATATATTCTGATCATTTTTGCCTCCATCAATATCTTCCAGATCTTCCCCATTTCCCTTTCCATTCAACCTTTTGTTCTTTGTCTCATTCGAAATAACCACAGACACAAAAATCAAAACAAACAAAATAAACCAATAAGACAAAACTACAAAACAAAAGAAAACAAGATCCTTCCCCTCCCCCAATCCATGAAGTTCATTTTGTGTTAACCAACTGCTCCTAGACATGGAACTTGCCATGGAGTGTGGTTGATATACACAGTAACACTCCATCAGGAAAAATTAAAGACACTGATTTTCTCCTTTGCCCGGAAGCGTGTGTAACCAGTCAACCTGAATGACTTCATGGGGAAGAATGAAAACAGATCCATATCTATCTCCCTGAGCAAAATAAAGAAAGGTATTATAAATTCAGGGTAAAATAGAAAAGAAATGTCATCATGGCATGGAAAATCAATAATATAACACATTAGTAGCAATAAATTAGTCAATCATTGTAAGATTTATAACTTTCTAGAAAAATGTATAGGGCACCAGGGAAAAGCTTAGAGTGAGAGAGGTGGTACTCTGCCAGCAAGAGCACGCTAATTGATTGTTCACTCACAAATGATCAGCCCTGAAAACATGACCAAAAAAGATATATTATGAACATATATGTTTGCAATAACAATTAGTGAAACAAAGGCCATGAATTTGAAGGAGAGCAGGGAGGCATATATGGGAAAGTTTGAAGAGAGAACAGAAAATGGAGAAGTCTAATTATATTACAGTCTCAAAAATAAAATGATCTATACCAGAAAAATAAAAATATAAATAATCAAAACTGAATAAGGATGAAATAAAGTTACTAAAAAAGTATTTTCTTTCAAAATAAGCTATTTTAAAATTTATTTAAACTGAAAAGGAAGCAACCTATGGTATAAAAAGTAAAATATAAATTATAAATACTGAATAAAGTTGGAATTAATTTATTAATTGTGGTGGTTGGAAAGAAAATGCCCCTCATGGGTGCATAGGGAGTGGCACTATTAGGAGGTGTGGCCTTGTTTCAGTAGGTGTAACCATGTTGGAGAAAGTTTGTCACTGGCGGTGGATTTTGAGGTTTCATGATGTTCATTTCAGGCCCAGTGTCACTTTCTCTTCCTGCTGTTTTCAGATTCAGATGTAGAACTCTTGACTCCTTCTGCAAAACCCTGTCTGCCTGCGTGCCACCGTGCTTCCCATCATGATAGCAAAAGACTAAACCTCTGTACTGTAAGTCAGTCCCAATAAAATCTTGACCTTTTTAAGTGTTTCTGTGGTCTATTCAAAGCAATAGAAACCATAACTAAGATACTTATCAAAAATAAGTCCTTCCAAAATAAACTTTTAAATGTGTTTAAAAAACTTAAAAGGAAGTGAAAATACCCTCATTATAATAAAGAAGAAATGCTTTCAAATTCATTGTATGGCCGCACAGAAAGTGACTTCCGCTAGTCTTTCTGTGCGGCGCTTTCAGTCTGTCGGAGCTCGGCTGTTCTCGACCCGCAGCTGGGCCGGCGCACCGCAGCCATGACAGAGGCTGATGTGAACCCGAAGGCCTATCCCCTCGCAGATGCCCATCTCACCAAGAAGCTTCTGGACCTTGTTCAGCAGTCGTGCAACTACAAGCAGCTTCGGAAAGGAGCCAATGAAGCCACCAAAACCCTCAACAGAGGCATCTCTGAGTTCATCGTGATGGCAGCAGACGCTGAGCCCTTGGAGATCATCCTGCACCTCCCACTGCTGTGTGAAGACAAGAATGTCCCCTATGTATTTGTGCGCTCCAAGCAGGCCCTAAGACGGGCCTGTGGGGTCTCCAGACCCGTCATCACCTGTTCTGTTACCATCAAAGAAGGCTCCCAGCTAAAGCAGCAGATCTAATCCATCCAGCAGTCTATTGAAAGGCTCCTGGTGTAGCCTGTGGCTCTGCCCTTCTTGTCTGCTCCCACCCTACTCTGTATCATACCGTCTGTTAGCATGTAGTGTTTTCGGCCAGTTTCTATTAAAAATATTGTACTACATCTGGTTTTTGTATTTTTTTTTATAGTCTTACAGGGTTGTTCTGTCCCCTCTCTCCATCCTCTACTACCATTTTTTAATCTGTTTCACTTAATCTAAGTGAGATATCTAAGTTAGGTGAGAGGCAGAACGTCACAGTGTAACAGTGGGAAGAACCAGGAAAAACCTAAGCCAAGGATAGTGTCTACTTTCATCTGCAAATTCATTCCTCTGTGCAGGACAAGATGACAGTAACACTGGTCTCTCATGCCTTTGCATATGAGATCTCCATAAATGCTACCATGACTGAAAATCTTTCTTTGGGAAGCAACCCCTCCCACCCACTGTCATTTGAAGAGAAAATCTGATAATGTTAAACCTACGTCCAAGTGCCATTTATTAATGTTGTGTTTTTGATATGTGTAATCTTCTATTCTTACCCCATTCCCTACTGAGGGTATCAAGGCAGTAACAATTCAAAGCTGTGGTCTGCAGACTCAGAGGTTGCCTGAGTTTGACTGCGTGGATCTTGAAGAGTGACAAGGACAGAATAGTTGGAATAAAGAGTACCGGGGCTGGAACTTAGAGCAGAGAATGCTATCAGGGACATCCTGCCCTTCGCTGAATGGGGATTTCTTGTGGGGCTGTTTGATACCCACTTTGGGAGTCCTATCCCTTTCCTCCCTCAACATGGGTCAAATGTATTCTTTATCACATGAAGAGAGTGAAAATAATGTTGTTCATTCTTGAGCATCCTAATAAATATGTTCATATTACATTTTAAATGAAAAAAAATTCATTGTATGAACTACTGTAACCTGGGCATGAAAAACATAGAGGGATCATTTCCTCTCCTGGTGTGACACATGTAGTGCCATTTAGAAGGACTTGATAAGGGTTCATAATGTAGATGTTTAAGGAGACCATGTAGATTGCAATGATGAGATTGAAGGAACAGTAAGGATAGCCACAAAATGTCTACAGTCTGGGTTATGTGGAACACCAGTTATAGCTGTTCAAACCTGGTTTCCCACAGTGCCATGAAGATCCTATCCATCTGGGAGAGCTGAGGAGGAAACATTCATTCATTGGCTTATCCCAAATCAGAAAAACAAATGCTTCATCTCTTGCCAGAGTCTGCCTTCTGCCTGAAATCTGAGCACACTGCTATTGGTTTAAGATGTTGACGTCGTAAAGGATACCATGCGTTAATCTAGTTGGCCATCTTACTTGTTTTAACATGTTCTCTTCATATTTTTCTGGTTTTGATCAAGTATGTCTATTGGTTTAAATTACAAAGCTAAGACCTACAATATTTTAGAGATATTATCAAGCTTCTGTACCTGACATTTGTAAAAGTTTTATCAAGTTTTTCTTCTCTTGACAGTAGATATGGCCCATCACTTTATGGGAATCGAGACAAAAATTAATATCCTATAGATATCATCCCTTAAACAAGAGTTACCTTTTGAAAAGAACATATAGTTTAGGTGTTCCTGGAAACTGCTTTGTCAGGAGAATTCAGAGATATTCAAAGTTGTTATGTGAAAACTACGATCAGTAAAACAAATCAAAATGATTTTCTTTTTGGTACTCAATGATTTTGACTGATTATTTGCCTAGAGTTACCTGACATGATGCAATTTTATTTTAAATTTGTGATGAATTATTCTTTTTTATTTTATTATCCCTAGTATGTAGTATTGAGACATAAAATCCTTCTGATCATGTTATCTTCCCTGCTGTGTCATTAGCAAAATAGCAGGAATGTATTCAAAAACCACTCACATGCTATCTTTTTCAAAAAGCTATTATCAGAACTGGCTCCCCAGCCTGCCGAGATCCATCAGTCAGTGAAAGGATACAAAGTCATGTGACATTTAAAGAGTCATCCTTGTGAGAGTCTCCCTCAATCAATCACCGTGTACACAGAATTGGAAGAGGAAATATGAAGCAGTCCCATCTTAGATCTAGCCTGAAAATTGTGTTTGCTTGGCCCGAGCGGGTTCCTGAGGTCAAGGTGACATTTAAAAGCACTGGTTATCTGGTTTGTTTTCTCACTTCTGCAATTCATTTTGCACACCGTGACACATAAAGTTACCAGGAAATGGTCTGGAAAGTACGGTTCTTACTCTAAATATATTGTGGGAAACCTAGGGGATTCTAACACATGTGTATAAAAAAATACAAGACCTTATAAAGGACATGACTTTAAAATGTGAATGCCTGGCCAATGGTTATTTTCAGGTTTAAAGTGAGTTAGGTGGTGACGTCATTCACCTTTTCCGTTTGCAATGAGACTCCTATAAACCATGGCCATTGGAGTATAGAAACTAACTTGAAGAAGAAGATTTTCCATTTTATTTATCAAGCATTCACAACTCTAACAGGGCTATTTTTGATGAGTACAATCAACGGCCTTCATGCCCGGGTTTAAGCATCCTAAATCAGAAAGTGCCAGAAATTACACTTTGAACCTCCAAATCGTTTGAGTTGAACAGAAGTGTATTTTTGGACACCAAATGTGCTCTCATATCCTTCCAACTCTTCAAAAATCAAACAAGCAGGAATGTCATTATCTGGACATTCAGTCTTCATCTCTCACAAATGGCTCTGTCTTCCTGTGACCCTGTTCCACTGCCCCAGACAGAGCAGCAACTGTTCCCCAGTGTGCATTTCCATTGCACCCCCCATCTTCTCCCATGCCCCTCCCCTTCCAGCCACAAATGCTTCAACAGAAGTGGGGGAAATCCAAAGAATCCCCTTCACTAAGTAGAACTAAGATGAATTGTGTCAGAGTTCAGAGCTCCGTTGTTGCTTGGCATGAAATTACTGCCCTTGGTTTCTGCCAAGGCGGGTGTCAGCTGGTGAATTATAACAGTGGCAGACAGGACTGAGATAAGCAGAAAATACAATGACAGCTGCTACACAGAACTATTCTTTCTGGCCTAGTGAATACAAAAATACATTGTGTAAATAAAGACAGACAGCTTCATTATGCAATTGTCTGCTACCATGCCACAGCTAAGGAACAAGTATTGATTCTAGAAAATAGATCTAGACACTTGAAGTTAATGCGCTCATGCACTTTGGATGATTAGGACTTTAAGAAAGTAATAAACTCACTTCCTAATATTAGAGTTGAACCCGTAGGTAAATAATGCATATGATCATGCTTCCTTACATGTCTGAATTTAAGTATTTCTTCAAAGCCTGTCTTGCATCCAAGTCCATGACTCTTTTTGCTTTGTCTTGTTTTGAGTGTAAAATCTAGGCTGTGACTCGTTTTTCACCAATTAGAAAGCAAGTGCTATACCAACATGCTTAGGTTACCATAACAAACTGTCATAGTCTGGGTGGCTTCCACAGCAGAAGTTTGTTTGTTCATGCTTCTCTTGGCTGGATAGCCTTCATTATGATCTGACACAGTTGGTTTGTGGGAATGTATTCTTGTCTTGTAGACAATCGATTTCTCTCTGTGTTTCAGGCTCTATATAGTTGATTTAATTACCTTTTTATTTTTGATGCAGTGTCTTGCTATATTGCTCAGGCTGTTATTAAACTCTTGGGACCAAGTGATCTTCCAAGCTGAACCTCCTGAAGAGCTGGGACTGTTGCTGTGTGCTACTCCAGTTGACTAGGTTACATACTAAAAGAACACTAATCATACTAAGTCTGACTCCACACATAAGACTTTATGGGACCCTATTTCTTTGGAGTTCCCAAAAGACAAAGGGTTTTTATGTTTTGGCACATAAAGTTTGGGAATTGAATATGATATTATTCATGTAACAGTGGATTATATAAACTTGATTTTGTGACAATTTTCTTTGTTACTATGTAATGAACTTATCCGTTGAACTTTTGTTCAGTGTCTCTGAATATTCTCAGTATTTTTCATTATGGTATTATTCATTGTGGTGTTACCAAATGAAAAGATTATTATATTTTCACTACATATTATATATAATATATAATATATAATGAAAATAGTGAATTATATTTGGTAACACCACATTCAAAATTGGTGGGAGAAATGAGGTGTACTTATGTTATAGAAGTCCTGAAGAATAATTCATAGCCCCTGTATATCCTGCAGTCCTACTCTATATAAGGTCAAGACTGTTTTCATAACTACGCAAAATTGGCACTTGTGGTTTTTTTTGCTCTGTGTTTTATTTACTTCCACAGTACTCTGATAAAACAAGGCCTCTTATAAATGAAAGCATTCAATTGGTCTCATGGACTCAGAGGATTGGAGTCTTCGATGATGGGGAAAACACATGGTGGTTGGAGTAATTGAAAGATTACATCTTGATCTAAAAAGGAGATAGAGAGCACACTGGAAAGGCCAGATCTCTTCAAACCTTTCAGCCAACCCCCAGTGGCAAACAGCATCTAACAAGGCCATCCTCCCTTATTCTTCCCAAATAGTTCTCCCAAATGGGAACCCAAGTATTTAAATAGATGAGGTTATGAGGGCCATCATCATTCAAATCACCACATCATGTTGTTGCTTATTTTGCTGATACAGAAACAATGAGTTACGGCTGCTGGCACCTTAACACATGAACTAAATGAGTGATACCAAGCTATCCTAGTAACTGCTGTGATAACCGTATAGTCTCAATTTTAACACACACACACACACACACACACACACACACACACACCTCTTCATTGAGCATTGTCCTCAGTGAGAAAGTTAAACATTAATTTTACTTGAGCATTAAATTTCTTAGAGTCTTATTACCTTTTTGACATTCTGTGTATTACAATAGACTTACTGGAAACATTAAATATAAAACCTCACTGCATACTAGTATAGAATGTTGATAACAATCTCAAGAAAGACACACTCATGACTAAGTCACAAGTTACTGGACACCTCTTTCACAAAATGACATTTTGTTTTACTTGAAAGGACACTGGACAAACAAATTATAGCTATTTATATGAGTATTTTGCTAGTCATATCCTCAAAAAATAATCAAGGGACTATGTCATTGAAAGAATAACTGAATTTACTTCCAATGATCATTTTAACATTCAAATTTATTTTTGAAACATGGAAAATTACATCTACCACTGTAGCTTGAAAATGCTTCAAAGACTTAGTGATGTTAACAAAAGTAATTTTAAAGTGTTATGTAATGCCATGTGTCCATATTTAGAAACTGCACGAGGCAGTAAGCCAATATTCCCCATATGATCAATGCTTGATGTTGTAAAACTGTTCTTGTACAATATAGGGTAATTGATTTCAAAGTCCCAGTAAGTTCATCAGGATGGCTGCAAGTCCCTTTGGAGCTAGGACACCTATATGCCATAATGCCATGTCTATGTAATGTTCTCTGAAGAAAGTATTGTGGTACTCCTGTATCCATATGGAAGTTGATGTGAGACTGATCAGTGGACTTTGATAGACTGGGCAGAAGCATAACTGAGAATCAATCTGACTTCTACAATGTTTGGAAGATTTGCCAAATAGATAAAACAATGTAACATCTTCTAATTATTGTTTAGAAAGTTATTTTTGTCAAAATTGTTATCTATATTAAAATACATAATCTCCTAACATACTAACACTAGATAGTGTATTGATTACTTTTATGAAGATTGATTCAATAGTTAAAGAACCACAAAAATCATAACATATTAACTAAGAGAGAGAGAAAAAAACCATTGCTTTAGATGTTATAGAAAATATGCTAACCCCACAATGGCTCCCTCAATCAAGATATCTCTTTCCTTGCTCCCTGATGTCTTCACACTGTGAGTAGTATTGATTTAGCTACATCTGTTCAAGCAGGTGGTAAGCCTAATGACCCCTTTAACAGTAAATCAGATCCCCAAGCTGACTGTAAAAGCTGATAATGTTCTTAAAGACCACCGCCAAAGTCAAGAACCTAGAGCACTGGAAATGCTGCTTGATTTTAGCTTCTCGTACTGCACAGCAGAAGTGATACATGGTCCTTGTGTCTAGCACTGTTTCTCAAGTCTCAACACTGTAAGAGCATCATGGGTTTATACACTATGATAATTTTACTGGGATTAAGATTCAGTAGAAATACTAGTCAGTTACCTTATATGTAATCTAAAATTTATTGCAGTATTTCCTAATTTAAAGAACCAAAGAAACTGGAAAGACAATCTAATTGTACCCAGTATCATGGAGCATTAAAAAAAATGGACAAAGTTGAATAAAGCATTTGCTTTTAGTAAGCAGACGGAAGCCCTGCATGAATGTGTATGGCTAACTTGAATTGGCCGTGTCAAGGTCCAATACCTTATAGCCACAGAAAATTGGCAGAAATTGATATAGTGTCTTGTCCCACCCCGCACCTCCACCATCAGGCTTAGACGAAAATGACAAAGCCTTTCTCTGATCCAAGTATCAGTGCTTACAGACTGAGTAGTGTCTGCAAAACCAGCAACTTCAGTGTCTTCCTATAGGATGCTTACAGCCAAGACTTCTCACCTTCTCAGCCTCTTTGTGAGACTCGCTAAGTCCTCGTCCTGTGATGTCCATAATAAACAAGCTGAGGCTCCGGTTGGTTGTGCGGTTGTTGGTGCCACTCCATCAGAACGACCTGCCTCTCCTGATCCCAGCTTTTCTATACCCGTGTCTGTGATTTCTTCATTTCCTGCAGCCCCAGTCAGGTTCCCAGACCAAAGTCATGTAAGTTGTGGCATTGTATAGTTTCCGTTTCCTTCAGAAAAATATTTCATTTGTTTATCAGTTGTACTCTATAACATTTTATTGCAGATTACCTTGCGAGTCAATATTGAATCATTTTGCTGATAGCTCAAAACAGGGCCAGACAAATTGTGACATCTCCCCTCCTTTTGTGGCAATGAACACAAATTTGTAATTTTCACCTGAAAGTTTTCTTCTTCTGTTTATGTATATGTTGAAATTGTCAATTTTATGAAAGTAAAAATAAATATAGGAAACAATTAATATGCCTAATTTGAACTTTTGTGGCTCTGTTTCAGGATTGATGTAAGTGTCATTCAGTCTTTGAAGTTTCTTGACTGAGTTACTTGTTTCATAATTCTCTTTCTCTCTTTTTATCTGTGTCTTGGTAGTGGTGTTCTCACTTTTTGGAGCTTTCCTAGTTTAATGGACTAAGCATCTAATTTATCATCTTCTACTTTCTTTTCTGTTTTGTGTGTATGAATATGTGTACATATATGTATGCACGAGTGTATTCTCAAGGTGTTTGTGTGTGTGTATATAAGTGTATGTGCATATTATATGATTGTGTATATGTATGCTTGTGTATGTATGCATGCATACATTGTGCATATGTGTGTGTGTGTATGCATGAGTGTGTATGTGTTTGTTCGCATGTGTGTATATGTGTGTGACTGCCTTCTCCTGGTATGTGCGTGTGTGCATGTATGTGTAGATATGTGTGCTTAAGTGTATTTTCCCTGTATGTGCTTCTATGTGTGCACATGTGTATGTGTATGTGCATGTGCGTGTATGTGTGCATATACATGCACCTATGTTCAATTGTCTTTTCTAACCAGAAATTAGTCATGAGAATCCTTCTTGAGGAAATGTTTTGTTTTCAGAGACTGCACCTCTGACTCAGACCCAGGGTTCATTAGTTGGGCTAGTTTGCTTGACTAGTCAATAGATCCCACAGACAGATCTGCCAATATTTTGCTCCTGGGAACACAAGTATTTGCCACCATTCCCACTTTATTAATATCTTACTTTTTCTACTGATGTCTGTTTTCTTTAATGTCTAGCTTCTGGATTATTTAATTTTTGTCATTTAAGTTTAAATTGGGTATTCTATTTCTTCCATTCAATGGTATGCACTTTTTAGCATGTGGCCTTTTTATAACATCTTTTTACTTGGTATTAATTTTAAAAAAACTTATAAAAATAATTCTCAAGTATGCCACCTACTAAAAACAAATCAAAACACTTTAAGTATCTAGAAAGAAACAGGAGCAATGCTAAAACATAATTTAGGACAAATGAAAAAATATATACACATGCATACACTTTAAAAAACATACACCCAAAGCGTCACACTATAAAAATATCATTGCAGAAGAGTAGGCAGAAAGAATGTAAGAAAGAGGCAGAGGAAGAGGTTGTTTCCTGGGAGAATGTGTCCTCTGGAAATGTCAGGAGCTATACCCATGAAGACTCACCAACATGGATGCCTAAAAATGACCCAAATGGGGACAAAACTAATAGACTTGCTAACAGAGAAGGGGGAAAGCCCAGGAGACCTCAGTCCTAGATAAAGAACTACAGGCAACTAAAGAATGCTGAGAACGGGAGAAATAGTTTTCCCAGGGAAGAGCAGACCAGTGGTTATCTAATGTCAAATGGTCAGCTCTAAAACTTTCAAATCCCATTGCACAGACTGAACAGGTTATATTTGTGTATTTAGAAATGTATGTTATATATTATACTATGTTATGTTGTGTATGTGTGTGTGTGTGTGTGTGTGTGTGTGTGTGTGTGTGTGTGTGTGTAAAACAACAATTAAAGCATCAGACCATAAATTTCAAAGATAGAAAGGTGGACATACAAGAGTGTTTTGAGAGAAAGGGGAAACCGATAAAATTATACTCTCAAAAAATAATAGGAAACAAAACAAAATACAAATGCCTGATCCATGTGGACAATGACAGTGGTCTGGTCTTCATGGAAGGATGTGCTTTGCTATTTAGAAAACTCATGCTTGTCTTCTGAGACCTTATGTTTTCTCTATACATCTTTGAGTTGAATTTTGATAATTTTATGGAAGTTCTTATTATGCTTGATCACTCACATTTCTTTAAACTTCACAAAATTTGGAATTGATTTGTAGTTTCTATAGGGAAAAAAGCCTGGTAGAATTAATTTCATTGTAAGTTTTTGTTGTTCTGAGCCATGGTATCACTGTGTTGACCAGACTGGTTTCAAAGTCGCTGAAATCAGCTTCTTTGCTTTCTGCGAGCTGGCACTAAGGGCTTATGGCACCGCACTACAGTTAACTGCAATTTTTGAACCTTAAATTCACCCTTCTCTCCATTTATTTGTTCTGGATAATGTTTCAGCATTTCTCTTATTGAAATGTAAAACAATTTTCATTATATTTAATTCCAGTCATTTAATATTTTTGCTGTTGTCTAAGTGAAAGATATTTTATATTCATAATTCTTTTTTGTATAAATTTGTTTGTAATTAATACAATTACAAATGTTTGTGAACATTGAATTTCTTAAAATCTCTTTAGATCCTGCCTCTCGTGTTTTATCATTTCTTTTGTGTATTCTTTGGGACTTCCCTCACACGTGATTCTGTTGTTTAATAATGGTTTAACCCTTCCATTGTATGTCTTGCACTGATATTCCTTATTCGTCACTCATGCACTATGTGGATGGCGACCGAGTAGGATAACCTCGTCTCATTGCATTCTTCATGGAAATTCACTCTGCAGTCAGTAATAAGCGTGATATCTATATCTCCTTTCTTTTAATGTGCTTATCAGATATGGGATGTGTCTACTCCTTGTTCATCTTATGCTTCTTAATAATTGTTAGATTGAGATTTCATCAGCAGCTTGTAGATTGATTTTTCAAGTTTAAAATTGATTTGGCATTCTTGAAATAAATCCATTAGGGTTTTGACAGATCACCGTGCCTTTATGTTCCTATGTTCTGCTAGCACTTAGTAATGTATGTTAATGAAATAACTGACCTATAATTTCCTTTCCTGTAATGCTTTTGTCCTATTTGGGCATGATGTGTTCTAGTCTCAAAAATGCTCAATATTTCTGATATTTGACCGCTATTATTTAATAATGATATTAAAAAAATCTGAGATTGGTTTTATGTAATACATAAATATTTGGTTGTGATAAATTGAAATAGAAATGATCCCATCATTCATGCATTCTCTCTCTCTCTCTCTCTCTCTGTCTCTCTCTCTCTCTCTCTCTGTCTGCTTGTCTCTTCCTCTCTGTTTCTCTGTCTTTCTCCCCTTCTAATTTTTCTCTTTAAGACAGAGCCTTGCTATGTAACCCAAGTTGTTCTGGAATTTCTTATGCTGCCCAGGTCAGTTTCAGCCTCTTTAATCACCCCACTTCGGCCTCCCAAATGCTTGATTTAGAAGTGTTCACTAACTTGTCTGGTCTGGAGATTTCTTCATTAGAAGGTTGTTAGCTATAAACTTATAAAAATTCTAATACTATTTCTTCTTTGACATATTGACGATGTTTAATTACTTGTCCCCACTTTCTGAATTCCATCCATTTATGCTTATTTGTGTCATATACTCCTATTAATTATTAAATAATGCTAGCCAGTATCTATGAGTATATTGCCAAGGAATTATTTTTATATGTTTTTTATGTTTATATATATATAATTTTCTATATTATTTTTATTGATTATATTTTAAACTAGATATCTATTTAATATGCTTCTGTGTGTGTGTGTTTGTGTGCATGTGTGCGTGTGTGTGCGCACGTGCATGTGTGTTTAAGACAGGCTGTAGGAATCCATGGAAGTCAGCAGAGGTTGTCAGGTCCTCTAGAATTTAGTTATAGATGGTTCTGACACACCATGTGGGTGCTGGGAGCTGAGTTTATATCCTCTAGAAGAGTGGTAAATGCTCTTAGATGATGGACTTTTTTCCTAATCCTCTTGTTCCATTGGAATTCTTACTAGTGACTTCTACTAGTGATATGTTCTCTCTTTCTCTTTCTCATTAATTTTCACACTATCAATTATCTCATCCAAACAGTCCTGTTAGGTTTATTACTCTTTAGATTTTATTTGTGGAGACAGTTTGCATGTGTGAAGTCTTTCCCTGTGTGTTCATATTTATGAAGGTGTGCATGGGCATGTGCATATTGTGTAAAAGGTCAGAGACTGATATCGGGATATTGGGAGTCTTACTCAATTGTTCTCCACCTTAATTTCATAATATTTATGTGTGTGTGTGTGTGTGTGTGTGTGTGTGTGTGTGTGTGTTTGTAATGCAGGTGAATGATGCAAAGTGCATTCCAGAAACAGACTTCGAGCAACAAACTCTTAACAAACAAGGCTTTGCTTCAGCTTCATCACCTTAACTTTTGGAAAAAAATCTCTCATTGACCCTGGATCTTATGAGTTGGATAGGGTGGCTATCAGTAAGCTCTGGGAATCTGTCTCCTTCTGTCTCTCCATTGCCAGTGACAGAAGTGAACCTACTTGCCAGTTTTTACACTTGTGTTTGGGACCTGGACTCAGATATTTATGCTTGTGTAGCACTGCCTCTTATTTTTTAGAATGTTTTCAATGTAGAGAAATGTTTAATAGTTAGTATTCTCATTCAGCCTGTGTTGAGTCTGTGAGCTTTTATCTAAGCAAAGCTCTGTCTACCCAATCCATCATCATCATCATCATCATCATCATCATCATCATCATCATCATCATTTATACCCTGGCAATGTTTAACCATGCATGGGCAGACTGTGTAGGGCGGTTCTCCAGCAGTTCCTATCCTGGGCAGCCCTAGATGCTTGTATTATTGTCATACCCAAGGTTCCATAGTCTTCCTTTATGCCGTCTATGCAGTGTTTTTTAGGGCTTCCTTTCTGCCTTATCCCGTGCACTCCTCCAAGCAGTGCTATCTTTGGGGATCTGCTGTCATTCATTCTCATGACATGGTTGAAGTAATCCAGGCACTGTTGCCATCCCCTGTAGTTTATTTCCTTCTGTAAATGGAGCTGCTTCTTAGTGTTATCATTGTGTAGCCTATCTCTCTGTGTGATGCCTAGAATCCTCCTGAGACATGCCATCTCAAACACCTTCACCTGCTGTTCTGAGGAGTGCTTTATTGTCCAGGTCTCGGAGATGTAAAGAAGGCAGCTCAAGACAAGTGTCTCATGTACTTATAATTTTGTTGTTATGTCTCTTGCTGACCAAACCTTTCCTAGTGCTTTAAATGTAGCTCTCACTATCCCTATCTGCCTCTAGACATTTGAAATAGTTCCCTCCTTTGAACTGAGGTTTCCTCCCAGATAAACAAAGTTGACTGCTTGCTTGACATTCTGATTCTTCATTACAATGTTAAAATCCTTGTGTGCCCTTCCCATGTGTTTATCTCAGTCTTCTCGATGTTTACCAAGATTTTTCTTTACCTCTACCATTCTATTGAGACAAATTTATAAGTATATGGCTCAAAATAATTCCAAGTATTTTGTAATTTATTTGTTTCTTGTTATTTAGGCATTTTCCCCTTTCCAAGCATTTCTAACTACTTTTTATGTTGTCTATTTACAACTTAATTTTCCTGTGGCTGGTGAAATAGTCTGGGGCTGAAAGTTTTCACTCAGAAACCACCGTCAAGTCAAATACCCTCCAGGTTAAGGAGTTCATATAGAAACACTTCCCTGTCCTTCTGGAATTAAATTAATGAAAACTTGATGCCAAGGATTGAGAAAAATTCATGCAAATAAGCCATTTTAAGAACTTCAGGAATATCCAAATAAAGTTGCAGAGATGATTTAGTGGTTAAGAACTGGCTGCACTTCCAAAGGCTCAGAGTCCTATTCCCAGCACCCACACTGGAAGGTCACAACTGCTGGCCAGTCTATCTCCAGGGTATATGACCTCAAGACAACCTCTCTCTCTCTCTCTCTCTCTCTCTCTCTCTCTCTCTCTCTCTCTCTCTCTCTTTGGGTGTGTGTGTCTATCTTTCACACACTCTCATACACACACATAATTAAAATACAAACAAAATATTTAAATAAAACTTTATATTTTAACATTTTATATTTTCATTACTAATTTAATATTTAAAACATACCACGATCCTATTTTATTTCAGGCTATGTTCACCTTACTAAATAATGAAGCTTCTAATATCAACTGTTTTTACCTGACTTTTTAATGTATAGAAAAAAGGTAAAGTTCATTTATCGGAAGTATACTGGAGTCCTTTTATTGCACACTTTTAACCTGTTTAGTGTATTGAGCTAGTAGATAGTAGATCAACTTCTGCTGAGATGAAAGCCTTCAGATTTAAAGGACTGTGATTCTATCCACTTAGCAAAGTTTTACAGAGTCTTAGGTAATTGTGACAGAGGAAATCTAATTATTTGGTTCTGGGCATGAGGAGTGCTTACAAAGCACTCAATCCTTCAGGAATATTTCCTATGAAAATGAAACTATGCTCTTTGTTATAAATAAAAACTCATTTTTAAAAATAAATAATGAATAGATAGCAATTTACAAAAAAAACTACAAAGCTTTATACAATTCTTGATCTGTTAGTAGCCTTTGGACTAGGATAGGAACCTGTTTTTCTTTCTTTTCTACTGATTTGATTGATTTTTATTGAGCTTTCCAATTTTCTCTGCTCCCCTCCCTGCCTCTCCCCTTCCCTTCAACTCTCCCCGAAGGTCCCCATGTTTCTAATTTACTCAGGAGATCTTGTCTTTTTCCACTTCCCATGTAGATTAAATCTATGTCTGTCTCAGTGTCCTCCTTGTTGTCTAAATTCTCTGGGATTGTGATTTGTTGGCTGGTTTTCTTTGCTTTATGTTTAGGAGCCTGTTTATTCCTTAGAATATACAGACTCCGAAGAGTCTCAATGAGGAAACAAACTACTCTTTTAAATGTGAATGACTTAATCTGTTTTAAATACATATTGCTACCTGATGGATTATTGATTTGATTACATAAGCAAGATTTTATAGAATTTTGAAATTTCTATTGTAGGTACTTGGGAGATGGTTAAAAGTGTGGATAAAAGTGTGAGGACCCCAGTTCAGATCCTCAGAGCCATGTAAAAGTTAGATGTATAGCATGAGCCTCTGTTTTCCCAGTTTCACCAGGTGGTGGGGAACTTCTACCTGGATGACCTTTTTTCTTAACTTCATTTGCAAACACGGCAAGAATATCAATTAGCCTGATAATAGTCATGGCTACATCATAGTATCATGTAATAACTGAAATCTGACTTTTGTGCTATACAAAATAAAATAGAGATTATAGGGACTTGGAAACAAGGGGACAGTCTCAATTTACTCTGCAGCATTTGGTATGTCTCTCATTAGGACAGTGCGGCTCCCTTAGCAAATGAAGTTGTAACTAGAATTAAACAGATTTCCAAGGTCAATTGGGTATCATTAAGAATGAAAACTAAAAATTTCAGAATATGATATCAAAGATATGGAATATTTAAAATAAAGGCTTCAGCCTTTTATTTTTTTCATGGATATGTACAGCTGTTTGAACACTATTCCGGACTTTTCGGTGTTTGAGATGATCCTGAACAAGGACCAGAGATGATTCTTCTGTCTCCTGATAGTTGAAGTAGCCATTGAGAAGAGCCATGCACTTCCTGTGTCTCTGAGTATCCCATTTAGAATGTGTGCCTGCTTTACGTATTCTTCTGGTTAATTCTTTCCATTTCCAAATTCCAACATGATGCAGGAGTCCCCTCTGTGTACTGTGATCACCATTAATGAATAAAGAAACTGCCTTGGCCTGTTGATAGGGCAAAACTTAGGTAAACGGGGAGAGCTGGACTGAATACTGAGAGAAAGAAGGGCAGAGTATGAAGATGGCATGGATCCGCTGCCGGAGATAGACGTGCTAAATCTTTGCTAGTAGTCCACAACCTCGTGGTGACATACAGATTACTAGAAATGGATTAAACTAAGATGTAAGAGTTAGCCAATAAGAAGGTAGAGCTATTGAGCCAAGCAGCGATTTAATTAACACATTTTCTGTGTGGTTATTTTGGTTCTGGGCAGCTGGGACAAAATAGTGGCCCCATCCTCCAAGACCAACATTCAGACTTGGCTGTTGAGACAAGTTCTGCACATTTTAAAGTTTTTAGATTAGTTTTAAAATTTTTCCTTTTATATGAAAATAATAACTTTTTGAGGATTACGATAATCATTTTTGTATTTTGATCATATTCATACTTCCTCGCCCAACTCCTCACAGACCGGCCTTCATTTTCCTCTCGCAACTTTGCTTCTTTTTTTTTTTGAAATATAGGCAAACAAAATTATGCTGTCAAAATATTTGTATCTATGTGGTCTTCAACTACAGTGTGACCTACTTCCCTGCCACAACACTCTTAGAGAAACACTTCCACCCTATCCCAGCAGCCCAAAATTGGCTTCGTGGTACTGACAGGATTTAGTGTCTAACTCCCATCTCCATGCTGGGATTTGCTCTTGCCTGGACTTGCACAGGATCTGTGCATACTGTCGTCATCTGTGTGAGTTCATATGTGCAGCTGCCCAGCTGTGTCCAGATGACACTGTTTCCTTATAGTATCTACTACTTCTAGCTCTTATACTCTCTTCACCCTTACCTGTCTTCTGCAATGATCCTGAGTTGGGAGGAGGATTTATGTATGTATGTATGTGTATGTATGTGTGCAGTATTCCTTTCTTACTTTCTTGTATGATAAACATATATAGTCTATAAGCACTTGTTTTTAATATGTACCAGCATCTAAAAATATGTCCTTAGAATTCTAGACTATTCTCCATGAGATAATTACATTGTGTCCACAATAAGTTAGTATTTTAGATGTGGATGGTGGAACAGCTCTTAAAGTTCACTTAGCTCAAACTGTTTGCTTCAGAATGAGGGAAGTAGGAGGCAGAGACACATGTACTGTAACTTATCCAAGGCCTGTAAAAGCATAGACGGTACAGAGTCTCAACCTGCCTCACCTACCTCAACTGCCTCACAGCCCAACTTTTGTCCACTTCATAGCTATTTTAATAAGAAATACGAATAGATCTATATTTCAAAATGTGCATGAATATACTTTGTGCTTTACTGTGTTTTAAAAGTTTGCCTTGACATCAAGACAAGCTTTTGAAAGGGTGAAAACAAAAGACAAAAATTTCCCTGATAATTTTAAGGAACAAAACAAGGATATACATGATGAATGGAACTTATTTTAAGCCATGAAGATCATCATGAGTCCATGTTCTTTCAGCAATAACTTCACTGGGCTGATAGTAAGAAAGGTGTATGTTAGGTTAATTCAAGCACTTTGAAAAGATTGAGCTGGAAACGAACAAAACACTACACAAATACAAACACACACACCCAAATCAGGACAATGTTGTCTTTGATGAAAATATTTAAAGTCTTTTATAGCTGAGAACAAATAATTAAAATAATTCAAAATGCAATATTGATCAATGATGAATAAAAAATAGTCTATAATTTATGATCTATATAAATAATTGCTTAGGATTTTTTATTTTCCTCAAGAAATATATTCTCAAATAATTCTCTTCACCTAAGTAAGTAATTTACCTATGAATATATTTAATCTAAGAGTATGGCTCATTGTTTCAAATGCCATAGTACTGATTTTTTAAAAATTCTCTGTCTATATTTAAATAAATATACATGCTGTATTTCCATGACTCTCCCCAAATCTATTATAGTAATACATTGTTTCCCAAGCAAATTTCATTAAAAAATTACAAACACAAGCATGATGGGTGGTTTATACATATAACTGTATTGTAATAAGATGTTCTGAGAAGTTTCAAAGCAATATTTTTTCTCCAAATAATGTATCTTAAATTTTAACGATTATCACAAACTGGCAGAGTTAATGCAGTAATATCTGAGTCAATGACATGTTCACATCCCACGACACCTGTAGCCACCAGTTCTGACTGTATGTTCTGAGCCTGAAAATAGATTTTGCTTCCCACGGTTTTGCTTTGTTGTTTTGAATGTGAGATATTCACAGCTTTTGAATGAATATCTCTACAGAAAAGGATGACCTTGCAGATTAGGCCTTGTTTGTGGGGTGTTCTGTAGAGTTGGAAGTTCCTTTCCCATTTCCTGCTTCTGTCAAGGCTGCAAGAAGTCATTGTTTCCTTTGCACACAAAAACTCTGAAGGTCTGTGCTCCCCTGTGTCTCATGTGTGCTTCAAAGGGAGGGGGCTGCCTTTTCACTGTCTTTGCACATCCAACAGATGGGGGAGAGAGTGGAGGCCAAAGCTATGTCAGACAGCATGCCTACTTAAGTGAAGAAGTCCTGTCTACTGTTGGCTTTGCTTTCTGAACATTGCTAAGTCTGTGTCTAGTTTTGCAAGCTATTATACAATTCATTAAAAAACATCAACAGTTATATTTTCCAAAACCTCAAAGTGTCCTTTAAAAGCTACATCTTCTATGAGAACAGTTCAGAACATCATCTAAACTCTGCCATGTTTGGCATATTTGCAATTTTAAATCAATTCAACAACAAACTTGAAGATATTTTACTCTGATGAGATTACCCATCACACACACTCCTGTCAAAGCATTTGTTTCCTTCAACAGACAAAAGGTTTCTCTGTATCATCAATCTGAACATGGCAATGTAGTTTTATTTTTGCCCCTTTTTCTACGAGGTGAGAAAATTCATTTTTATTTTTTCCAAACATTTGTTGGACTCTTCTTATGTGATTAGCCCTCAGCAGTAAAACAAAAATATGAAAACGAAGACATCCCTTCAAACAAAACAAATGACTGCTTAATGTACATATATACATAAAAGAAAAATATATGTACATGCATTATTAACGCCATACTTTTCAGTATATGAAATAAATATAAGTGAGTATCAGGAGGGAGAGGAGAGGAATGATGTAGTTCAACAGGCTTCCAGAAAATGATATGCCTCAAAAATGAAGGGAATAATAATTCATGTAACAGATCCCAGAAAATGAGTATAATTAAGGTCAGGATGGTACAGGAAGCGATGGGGTCATGGGTGAGAAATGTTTATCTTTTTAACTTATATGTTGAAATCTGATTCACTACCCACTACCTCAGAAAGTGACCTCACCTGGAGATGGTATTTTTTTTTATCCCCCAAGTTACAAAAAGGACATCGATGTAATCAATAATTCAAGAGGACAGCTATTCTCACAAACGCAGTGGATTTAAACAGATTTTAGCATATATGGAGAGTGCCAAGTGACTGTGATGACAGAGATAAACGGATGCCTCTGCCTCCCAAGTATTGGGAACATAGACCTGCACCACTCTGTCTAATCAAGTGGGATCTTCCTCATAGTTTTTTGAAGGTGCTAAACCTGCCGCACATCCTGAGCTCAGAATTTTAGCACCCAATGTAGTCAAATAATAAAATTCTGTTGTTTAAGCCACATTGTGGCTTAAACCCGTGGCACTTCCTAGCAATTGGCAGAGACAGGCAATATCTAAAGAGGACATGTGAGTTGTTCAGTAGCTTGGGAGTAGTACATGGAGGTAAGGAAAGAGACAGTGAGGAAAGAGACAGTCAGACACAAAGACAGGCACATACATAGATAGACAGGCAGACACATATATACATACACGTGCACACAGAAACACATGCACACACACACAGCAGTATTTCCCAAGTGACTGCTCTTGGGTGTTGGGTTCTCAAATAAATAATGAGAAATCAATCAGGAATTGTAATAAAACATTACTGCTATAGGTTTCTTTTGGAAAGAACTGTTTAGAAGAAATATTATTTCAATTTGGGGGAAAAAGAATAAGAGGAGGAAGTCCTGTAAAAAAATGGGGATTCTGACTGTACCTACCAGATCTCTGCATGTGTGGGTAATGCCAAAGATGTCTGCCCTGGAAGGTCATTCATTCATAGTCTTTGTTCCCCCCTAGCGTCTAAAACCAAACCAAAAAAATCCCTTGATTTTTGAGGCATATCATTTTCTGGAAGCCTGTTGAACTACATCATTCCTCTCCTCTCCTTCCTGATACTCACTTATATTTATTTCATATATTGAAAGGTATGGCGTTAATAATGCATGTATATATATTTTTCTTTTATGTATATATGTGCATGAGTCTTATCAACATTGAGTGTTTCTGTCCTCCAGATTGCAGTTATACTCTGTGACATTTCTTCCTGGCTAGGAGCCCCTTTTGACTTGTGAGGATCAGACAGTGTAATAAGACACATTTTCCTAATCACAGGCTCTCTTACTCACTAATGGACAACCTCCCGAAGGTCTCACCGCTGTTTTCCCTTGGCTGTTTATCAAGTAGCCTGCAGGGTAGATAATCGTTTCCACTGCACCTGACACACAGCCGACGCTGAGCATCCTGGAGAAAATCACAGGTTGAATTGCCAGAGTCTCCGACCTGAAAATTACAAAGCTGAGAGGACAGTAACCCAGTTGGCCTACTCAGCAACAACTTCCTATTCAACAATGTTATAAAGAAACATAATTAAAAATAAAAAATTCTGAAAATACATTTTTGGACATTTGGCAAATTATTTATTTAAACATAGTTGTTTAAATGCCTCTGTGTTCTGTGTTTTCATATTTTCTTGGCATAAGCTTAGTATTTATGACAATATTTGATATTTTTTTCCTGTGACATCTCTGGACACTGGTGTGATCTTACCACATGCTTTCATGTAGTCCAGTCTTGTTTATTTTTCTTTAAACATATCTAAGTAAGGTATATAAAATAGTCCTATCATATTATATGTATAATTATTTTTATATATTTATCAGATGAGAATTCTCCCCTCAGCCCACCAGTGGCTTCTGTCACTAGAAACAGATAGGTCTAAACTATTCAGTAACTACTTGAATAAGAAAGCCTTTGTGAACATTCTATAAAATGTATAATGCAGAGTTGAAAACCAATGTAATAATCATTAGACTAAATTGAAAATTTAGCTCAGTTTATTATTCTTTCAAAATGCTTCTGTCAGTGAAATAGATGCATTAGGAGGGTATCTCTCATAGTAGTGTAGGAAAAGGGGAAGACTTCTACTCCTTAATGACGAAATATTTTATCACCTATTAGCAACTTTCACGTATATTGTATATTTTGCACTATCTAATATTTACAATGATATATAGCATTATGATCATTGTCTTTATTTCAGTAGGACAAATAAATAAATAATAATTTTAGAAAGACTTAAAAATCCAATATTTAGTCAATGGCGAGACTTTTTTTTCCATAGAAAATTATCAGGAAAAGTAATGTCAAATACTCAGAGGGAAATGGTGTGTGTGTGTGTGTGTGTGTGTGTGTGCTGTTCCTACTACATGTTTTACCTATTTTATGTACTTGTGTGCGTTTATGGGTTCTGAGTGCATGTGTTACTTGATTATATTTTTGTGAAGAGAATGTACATTTGTGTCTAAGACAGGGCAGAGGTAGACTTGTTTATTCTTAAAAAGGCTATGTTGTTGTAGTACATTTCTTTAGGGAGTGCTATGATTCTATTATATTTGAGAATGGTTTCAGTTCCCTCACACCTGCTGCTGGATCCTGGGAGGAGGAGGTTTAAAATCACAGAGAGCTACAGAAAGCAGCTCTTAGCTCAGCAGTGCAAAAGCCATCACTGTTTGTTTGTTTTACAGTAACAAAAATTGGCTACTTCCTCTCTGTAGGACAGTGATAAGCACTCCTGAAGGCCTTTGCTGGGCCTTTAGTGAAATTAATCTTACTATCTTAAGTCACAGAAAGCGTCCTTAGTCCGCATTGTTCACACAAGAGCTCACACCGCATTTCCTTCAGAGTGGCCTTTCTTCTTCTTCTGCACAAGCCCTTTCCTTTCCTTCTGGCCTCAACTAACTGGGGGAGGGTGAAAACACAAAAGCAATGCAAACCAAAGTAGACACACACACACACACACACACACACCACACACACACACAACACACACACACACACAACACACACACACAACACACACACACACACAACACACACACACACACACACACAGAGGAACTTTTGTTCCTGCTCATCCTCACATTAAATTCCATTTTTTTCCTTAACATAATGTTTCAGGTGGCAATGATATGGAGTGATCAGAAACTTGTAGAACAAATGCCCTTGGTTCCTCTTTCCCAGGCTGTTACAAGAGAATGTCCTTGAGTCCACTTCTATCCCGTGCTAATGGCAATGAGTGTTCCATGTAGCATCCTGCTCTCTTTGTATTGGAGTGAGAGTTCAACTTCCTGACTTGTGGAAAGCAGAGAAGTAGTTTATACTGCCAGTTCTTGGCATCCATCGCGAACTCTCCAACTCTTTCCGGATGAGGACTGGACAGTAAATTTGAATGGTTGCTGTGACAATAACACGTCTGGATTTTGCTTGTTACATCTAGTTTCCGAAAATAAACTTTAGAAGATAGGTAAATGGGAAGCGCTTACTCTCTGGGAACGGTAGCTATAATAGCCTTCACAATACAATGGAAAGAAGATAAAGTCTACAAATAGAGCTCCTGACTAAACCGTTTTGTGAATTCACGTGCGACATGCATTTCCCAAAGAGAACAGAAAACCCGGGTAAGGAAACTACAGGCCTGGTTTTAACAGCATTTTAAATAAAAACCATTGGGCTAGCAGTTTCCCAGAAACTCTGACCATCATTCATGAATAGACATGGCATTCTCAGTATTAGATTTTATTACCTATGCATTAAAAAACATAGACATAGCTCTATACTGGGAGCTTTGGGCATTTTTAAGTGCGACTTGCTAATAATGAAATATGTTGTAAATATAAAATGCTAATTGGGCCTCAAAAAACTAAAACTGTGGAATAACTTGTATATGAATCTTATTACTAGCTGAAGGACATGTTTTGAATATATTGGTTTAGGTAAACTTTTGTATTAAAATTATACTTATCTTATTCAGCTCTTGAAGTGTTGGCTTGTAAAAGTGTTAAAAGTCAGAAGCAAATGCGACCTACTGATCTTAATACCAGGCAACTTCGAGTAATTCATTTCATTTTTCACATCAGTGGCCTCTGTAAAGCTATATTTGTGTAAGAGTTTTAAGTATTTCTTTTCTCAAAAACTACAACTTTAAATTCCTTACTGAATGCTTAATGCTACGTTTTTTCATATGAAGTACCAAACAGCTACTCAGAGTGGACTAGTTCTAAATAATTTCGGTTCTTGTAGGTGTTTGCATACTCCATTAATGTGTGTCTACATTTCCAGTAAGACTAATGATTGTTCTCTGAATTCTGGCACTAATGTTCTCCTGAAACATGCTGCGTCTTATTATTGCCAATTCAGCTGCCATTTACCACAGACCCACTCTGTCTTTAGATTCCTATAAATTCGTTAAATCTAAGATTTTGTCTTTTTTAAGTTTTGAATATCGACTCTATAGAGAGCAAACTGCTTAGCCCTAGGAATCACAGAGCAGTCCGGATGTCACCAGTTAGCAGCATTACTTGGGAGCTTTATGCTAGGCTTTCAGCTGAGGTCTGTCAGAAGTCGAATGCGGTTCTCAGTGCCTCTTCTCCGTGTATTAGTGATTCTGTGGTAGAAAAAGCAAAAGGACCTGCAGAGAACACAAGTGACCTAAGACATTGATGGAAACAGTCAGAGTTCATATTAAAACAATGTTCTACCTTCTTTAGAAAAATAGCAACTCTACTCTGTGTCATTGTAATGCCAGCCATTGACTGCAACTGAAGCTGTAAACCTGCTCCACACAGCAGAGGGCGGAAACCTCCTGCTGCGCCTTGCTACTTTTCTGGCTTGTTGGAGCTTGTAGTTATTAGCCTATATAATAATTAAACCCCGGCCAACTCTTTGATTAATTAATTTGTTTGCTTGTTTTTATGACATTTCCCTTACTTATTTTCGATGTACGTGTGTACATATGCATGAAGAGAGGGGGAGGGAGGGAAGAAAAGAGAAAGAAAGACAGACAGACAGACAGATAGACAGACAGACAGGAGACAAGGAGACATACATGCCTTTGTAGGCATGTTGAGGTCAGAGGACAACTTGTGGAAATCAGTTCTTTCCTTTCACTCTATGAGACTCAGGAATCAAACTTTTGTCATCAGGCTTGATAGGAGATACTTTGGTCCAACGAACCAGATTGCTGGTCCTCAATTCCATATTCGCATTGTAATAATTTGGGCCCACAAGTTAAAAGTCTTCATTAAGATAGGCACTAACCAAATAGACATTCTGCATTCAGCCTATGGACAATGAATTGGCTGATAAACATGCCCTTTCCCCACTAGTGGTAGGAATGGTTCAGGCAGAAATTCAAGTAGAAAGTATAAAACATCATTTATTCTCTGTATAGATTTGTCATAATAGTAAAGTTATCTCAGTATTTGGGAGACTAATCTCTACCCCTCATAAATGTTTTTTCCCTGCAAGGGGAAAGCCCTAATATGCTATTATTAATAGACCTCTTATCTACAATACACACTGGGCAGGAAAGCCTGCAGTAATTGAAAGACATTATAAAGCCATTGTGTATCGGCCCATCTATAATTAAGAGTGGTACCACCAAACTACGGAAGTTATGAACATGTGAATAGTAAACATTTTGCATGTAGTCCTAAACATCAATAATTGTGCTGAACACAGTTCTTTTCATTATATAGCCAACCAAAACAATGCATCAGAAGTTTAATAGGAAATATCATCTTGCAATTAAAAACTGACAGAAGAGTTTGAAAGGATACTTTGAAAACATTTTGAATAGTAACACTTCAAAATGAACACATTAATATAAGAAAGTTGAAAAAAATCTGAATTTCACCAACTGATAATAAAATTGTGGTATGACTATGATATCATTTCATAAAAACTGATATATTTATTATTCTTCTATTAATATATTTATTTGGGAGGGTCTCACTTTGTAGCCCTGACTAGCCCAAGAGTCACTCTTTAGACCAGGCTGACCTTTGACTCACAGAGACCCACCTGCTCCTGCCTCCTGAGTGTTGGGATTAAAGATGTGCACCCCCCACACCTGGCATTATTACTTTCAGTAGAACAGAATATTTTTCTTTCTAATTTTATTAGGCATTTAAAACTTACTTCATGCTAGGCAATGTACTATGTGGCATTCTAGTAACACTAATGCCAATAGGTGAGTTATTTTTTCATCAATCAAGAAAATATATTAATCAACATTGTCCAAGTCCCCAAACATGTTATATGCACTGACTCCTCAGAAACGTTTTCTCCATCCATTGAAGCTCACTTATAGCAGAAGTTAGCAGATTCTTGTTGTGGAATATTATTTTAATTAGGCAAAGATATATTAAATTTGTTTATCCTGCAGAATATTATTTTAACTGTGCAAAGGTGTATTACATTTGTTTGTGCTGCATTTGTTTAATTATGTAAAGATGTGTTGCATTGGTTTCACCTTGCCTGTCCAAGACACCTGATTGATCTAATAAAGAGCTGAATACCTAGGCAGAGACAGGATAGACAGGGCTGGCAGAGAGAGATAAAAAATAGGAGGAGAAATCTAGGTCAAAGAGGAGTGAGAAAAGGAGAGAAGAGGGAGAATGAGGGAGATGCCCAGAGCCAGCCAGGCAGCTGCAATCCAGCAGTTACAAAAAGGAGTGAAAGGAACCGGCCCTGTTCCTCACTGGCCCTGCCCGTCGGACACGATAACAGGAAAACTGTCGCCATCTCCCACCCTTGGAAGAACTGACCCTAGCACTTGTGAAAGACTATCCTATGTATCACCACAGGTCTAGGAGAGTTGGCTCTGCCCCTCACCTGAAGGTGTGGTCCAGATGACCCAGACTGACAAGTTCAACTACCACCCAGACCCACATCCTGGGCCTGGGTCTGGCCCACCCTAACAGCTGCCTTATCTTTGGCCAGCTGGAGCGTGTAAATGACTGGTCCTGCCCAACGATAACCACAGAATCTCCATGACTTGAGGCAACAACAGGATATAAGGGAGGAGTTTTGATAAGTACCCAGGCCAGTGAAGATGGTGTACTAGAAAGGAGAGGCCAGGAATCAGACCAATGACTCATCGAAATAAACATTATAAGGTGGGGCTGATAGGATCAAAGGTGTATTCTGCATGGCACTGAAGCTCCTGATGCCATTAGGATGAATACGGTGTTGGAAACATGGAGGAACAAGGTGGATTTTTGTTTTGTTTTGTTTTTGATTAATTTGAGGGTCATACTTCAGGGGCAAGGAACAGGTATGGAAGAACTAGGAAGTGAGCAGGATTGGGGTGCATGATGTGAAATTTCCAAAATATTGATAGAGAATTATGGCTTTTTTCTTACCGTAAAAAGTCCCAAGGCAAAAGGTAAAGAGAAACAGGTTAATTTAAGTTAAAAGAGCTAGCAAGAAATGAGCCTAAGGTAGGCTGAGCATTTATTAATAATAAGTCTCTGTGTCAAGATTTGGGAGCTGGTTGCCAACCTAAAAGAAAAAGGCTGGTATAGATTCCTTTTTGAAATGTTTATTTATCTTTTACTTTATGTATATGAATATTTGTTTGCCTGTATATGTGTGTTCCATGAGCATTCCTGGTTCTCATGGAGGCTAGAAGAAGACAGGGTATACCCTAGGACTGGAGTTATGGGAAGTTGTAACTCCCATACGGATTTTGAAACCTGGACCCTGATCTTCTGCAAGAGTAACAAGTGCCATTAGCTGCTAAATCATGTCTCCAGCTCCTGTTGGGCATTTCTCTTTTTTTCCCATTTATTTACCTGTGAACATATTCACTGTTCCCTCTAGGGAGGATCTGACGTGCATCCAGGAAGAATCTCAACTACATATCCATACAGTGAAATTCCCCCTCACCTTTGACTCTTCCAGATAGACTATTTTAATCAACGTAGTATGCAATAAGAAGGCATCATTAAAAAAATTCCTACCAGTAAGTAAAAAATAGACTATTACTTCAAAGATAAATCAAGAAAATAATAAATGGAGACAATGCATTTCTGGACAAGCGAAAGTAGTGCAAGGACAGGACATGGCCAGGTCAGTGATGAGGAAATTAAAATTCAAGAAAAATTATTTTCTTTAATAGTTTTAAAATTTATTTATTTAATGAGTTGCCGTGATTCTATGTGCGTATATGTATGTATATCCATATGAACGCATGTGCAAAAGCTGTGGTGTGAGTGTGGCAGTCAAAGGATAACTGAGAGGAGTTGATTCTCTTCAGCCATGTGAATGCAGCCCAGAGATAATATCCAGGTTATAAAGTCTGCTAAGAGGTGTCTTAGCTGCTGAACCATCAATCTGCATTTTTCTCTGTCTGTGAATTAAACAGTGTTCCAGGAAGCATGAGGGATTCTGTAAAATACAACCAGTACTTTCACTTTCTCATCCCAGGGATCCAGTATTGCAGAGATAACAAATGCAGCACAGTAATGTTCAAGCAAGGGCTATAGGATTTTAACAAGATGTAGTGACGGCTACACCACAAAGTTCCCTGACTGGAGCAGATCTTTGGGTGAGTCACAAAGCTGGCAAACAGTACATGTGGAGAAGATAGAGGGAGAGCTTAGGAGGAAATCCTTGTTCAAAACTCAACATTTTACATTTGTTTTTAAGAGTGAGAATTTATGCATTCAAATTTAGGGCCTACTTCATCTTTTCACAGGAAATAACCCTACCTTTTATTTTCTTTACCATTCTTCAATATAGGAGACCAGCCAGGCAACCTGTTTCTTTCACAGGTGATGAGACCAAGGGCTGAGGAGGTGAATTGGTTTGACTACGCACACTTAGATGTTCCTGAACTTGCTAGCTGCAGTCCTGCCTAGACTGAACATTCTGTTTGCAAGTCACTAGTGAGATAGAACCTGCAAATATCTTGACCAGACATGGCAAAGATGTTTATGTTGGTACCCAAAAATTATAGTTAAAAACCAGGAGTTTGGGGCCAGAGAGATGGTTCAATTGTTAAGAGCCTGTAAAACACCGTGTCATCAGGATATGATATGCATCGCAAAGACAGCATGTGTTATTAAAATTGCTGCACTAGTAAAAGTAAGCAGATATTCTCCATTTGTTTGAACATTGTATTTCAGCCAGGAAAGGGGATATCTTTTCAGTCTGTATCATAATTCATCTGAAATGCTGGTAGAACCATGGAGCATGGAGAATAAGAAATGAGAGTGTGTAGTTGAAATCTATGCATTGGAAATTTTTGGAAAAAGTTTGTCATATCAACAAAAAAGTAATAATATTTATTTGTTCTTATTTACTCACTGAAGTATGGTCATGACTGGGACAAATAGATTATGATGTAAACATTTGGATGCAATAATTTATAAAGGGGTAAATTTGCTCTAGTGATTGACATGATTTTGTTATTGAGTTGATAATACATTTGATAATCATTCTCTAATCACAATACCAAGCAAGTTGGTTCATGCTCATTGGGGTAAATTAATGGGAATTTCTCAATACCATGACCTGGATGAAAAGCCAATGTTTACAATAAGAGACATGAAAGCATGTTTGCTATTTATCTGAGTGCTTCATCTTAGACATTTTATTTGGATTATGCGAGCAAAAGATAAAAAATGCAATGCCTTTGTAACTTGTTTATTTATTGCTAATGCACAGATAATTTCCCAAACATTAGGGAGAAGACACAAGAAACAGCACTGTTGGAAATGGCAGCTATATTCTCTGCTCTACCTGTAAATAGTATTGCTTAATCGAACAAAGGGGACAATAGCAGAATTCCCTTTGCTCTCTGCAATTAGGCTTTTAATTATTTGTTCATACTGTCTGCATTGCCAGAAACACACCGAGGAAATAGATTTTCTGCTTGAATTATGAAGCTGATTTCTCTGTTGATGTGACAACAATGTTAGTCACTGAGTGACAGATTTTGTTGTACGTATTTGTATTCATTACTCTCCAGAGTGCTTGCTATATTGTAGATATGCCACATGTCTCTTGGGGCCGTTTCGTAGAATGAGAGGGTTTTCTCCCCCACGACTGATAGCATTTTTCTATGTAGAGTGGAAGTCTAGGTTTAACTTTTCCCTTTATTATTTGATGAATTTAATCTCCTGAAAGGAAACATTTCCTTTTGATTTATTTTTTCATATAAATCAAACTTAACTCAATGTTCTCTGCATTTTCCCCAGTAAAGCCCAAAGGAATCCAGATTGGCTATAATTGATTCAGGTGGCACATAGAAATCCCTCCACAATAATATGTAAGACTTCAATATGAATAAAAGACTACACAGTAGAATCTATGATGCATACAAATTCTTTATGCTATATATTTCTACAAAGGATGTGGGATATTTGCACACAATATCTCACAATATGTGAGAGAGACCGAAAGTGAGTAATAATAATTGTATTTACATAAGAATATTCTCATTTTGCTCTCTTTCTATGAGACATAGCTATGAATCCTAACTCAGGAGTCACCATTATTAAACCTCTACACATTTCAGGAATAATCTGAAGAATGGATTGCACCTCTGGAGAAAGCACAGTGGATAAATAGATGGTGTGGCTCTTAGATTTTCATGATACTGCTGAGTATGATGAACTCGGGATAACAGTAGAGTGCAGATCATTGGCTAGCCCAGTAGGTCTGGGTAACCAGAATGAGATTACTCTAAACCCATTGACTTATTCTAGAGGCCTCTTTTCAGAATGTGAATTTACAGGTAAGTATTGGAAAGTCTTATAGTGACTTTAAACCATTATCCTGGAGTTTGACTATCTAGCACAGAATAGGCTCAGTCAATTAAGAATACATCAGGAGAAACCAAGCAGTAGAAGAGGAATGAAGGCATGTAATGCAGAAACACGTTCCCATTAAAGGTGGAGGCATGCTTCACAAGAAAAAAAACCTTGACAAGATTTACATGTTAAGAGACTGCTGTGTCTTCTAAACACTGTTCCCCAAATGAATTGAACTTGGAAAAGAGAAAGCATGCAGTTGTCAAATGTGTTTGTGGGCCAGCATAATGGGTCCTGGTGCACTGGCACAGGCAACCAACACTGACAATCTGAGTTCAATTCCAGGGACCCATATAGTGGAAGGAGAGAACTGATTCCCACGAGTGGTCCTCTGACCTCCACTTGAAATGCCATGGCATCTGTGTATGTACACACAAACCTACACACAAGATATGTAAATTAAATGCATTTTAGAAGTGTTTGTTAGGTCTTCCAGAAGATGGAGAAAATTATTTATTACTTATCATATATAGATCTAGAAAAAGTGATGTCTGGTATGATAGTGACCTGTTCACAAGGGGTCACCACTGCACTGCCAAGGCAATTCCTTTCATTTCCTCCTTTAGAGTATGTCTGGATGGGTCACTTAGCAATCCTAATTTCTTTCTTTTTTTCTTTTTTTATTTTTTCCATTCAAAAACTTATACTTTTTCCCCTCCTCCCATTTCCCTCCTTCCCCCTCCCTCCTTAAGAGAGGGCAGGGAACCCTGCCCTGAGGGAAGTCCAAGGCTCTCCGTCCTACATCCAGGCCTAGGAAACTTTGCATCCAAATAGACTAGGGTCCCAAGAAGTCAGTACATGCAGTAGAAACGAGTCCCAGTGCCTTTATCAATGGCTTCTCAGTCAGCCCCCATTGTCAGCAACGTTCAGAGAGTTCAGTTTGATGCTCATTCAGTCCTGGTCCTGCTGGATTTGGTGAGCTCACATTAGAACAGGCACACTGTCTCAGTGGATGGACCAACCCCTCGAGGTTCAGATTTCCTTGCTCATCTTCTCCCTCCTTCTGTTCTTCAACTGGACCTTGGGAGCTCAGTTCGTTGCTCGAATGAATCCAAAGAAAAACATATATAGTTCCTCCTGGAAACTGGAAGGAAATAAGATTGCTGGGCAAAAGTTGGGAGCATTGGGATGGTGGTAGGGGTGGGGAGGGGGAAGGGGAGAGGGGAGAGAGAAGGGAGAAAGGAAAGACTGCAGAGAGCTTGGAGGAGTGGGAGGGTAGAGATGAAGAAAAGGCGGATATAGGAGCAGGGAAGAAGAAATCTACATTAAGGGAGCCATTTTAGGGTTGGCAAGAGACTTATCTCTAGAGGGGATTCCAGTTGTCCAAGGGGATGTCCCCAGCTAGGTCCTTGGGCAGCAGAGCAGAGGGTGCCTGAACTGGCCTTGCCCCACTATCACACTGATGTTTATCTCAAATATCACCATATAATCTTCATCCGGCTATGGATAGAGATAGAGACAGAGCAATCCTAACTTCTAAATAGAAAGACAGGGTTAAATTCTTCCTTCTAAGGGACACCCTGAGTGAGTATGTTCCCTTATGTAAATACAGGACTTTTTGTCTTACCAGAGTCTAAAATGAACCCTTTCCATGGAGAGATAACTTTGTGTCTTTTGTAGGAACCAAGTTTTAAAAATCATTTTCCTTAAGACTGTTTTTTAACTTCAAAGATTACAAAAAGAAGAGTGAAAATGATCAAATTTTTCATCGGAGTAAATGTCCAAACATGTATTAAGGTATTACATATCAAAGTAGCAATACTTAAACCTATCAGTAGATTTCCTGTCATATTCCCTTAGGGAAAAACTTAGAGTACCATGTGAGCTTCTGCTACACAAATAGAGACAAGAAGCATATCTGATGCTGGATTCTTCTGTACTGAGAAGATAAAGTAATTCTCATGCAATTTAAGCTCCTAAGAAAACACAAGCCAAATGAGGAGCCCTTAATGGCAGAAAAGTATGTTTTAACCTCCCAGGTATAAAAGCTGATATTTATTCGGAATGGCTCACTGGCACTGTTTTAGGTGCTTTATGAGCAGTACTTTATTGTTTCAACATCTTCAAAGGGGGATATTACTATGTATTTTAATAAATCTGTAGTCAAAACAAATCATAGCCAGTGTTCCAACTGAGGATTCCACTCAGTATCTTCTCTTAACAACCTTTGCACACTAACTGAGACATTATAGAGATTTGACTTCATGGTACTTCAGAAAAGTCTGAATGTCTCAATCACTATCTTATATTAAATGACAATAGTAATCTTAATTTTGTACTTTCTTTTTTTAAGCTATGCAACTTTGCTTTTTGTTGATAATTAATTTTACCATTCCTATCATTTATTGTGCTAAAATTGAATCTTACTGATCCCCAATGGCTTACAAATATTACATAGCTAGTAAATGAGAAAATACAGATTTGAAATCCGAAGTTTACTAACTTTGAAGTCATCCTTCTGCTGAAAAGCTATTATCAAACAACCATCTGGAAAAATGCTTCGTTTTTAATAAACAAATGATTAATAGCTACCAAACATTAAAGACAAATAATAATAATAAGGTTCTAGAAAATAGGCAGAATGAGTAGAAAACAAATATAAGCAAAGAAAAATAATCCAAGTGGAAATAAAAAATTACAAAAAGATTGCAAACAAAAATGAATGACATATTTGAACAAATATATTGGACTACTTATCTTAAAATTGAATATATATAAAAATAAGTATCTGAATTCTCAAACAGAACAGAATAAATTGTTGCAACTCTTCTAGGATACACAAAATTAGAAGAAAAGTAAGTGTTTGACTGTAATGATTGCTCAAATAAGTTAGGGTGCACTATAAAGCAGAATGCCAGTCTAGGGGGAAGGTGTGGGCTTATGCCCATAAACAGACTGCTAAGATCTGGGGGAGAGCATACTAGGACAGTCGGACAGAGGTCATTCTGTGAGTGAAGTGAGTGATGCTGGACAAACACTAGTTTATCTTGAAAAAAGAGAAGAGGAGAGCGATCATTGCCCATTTCAGAGAATGGTTTCATTGAGGAGAGCTGGCTTCCTAGTTGGGATTGAGCTGCAAAGGGTTAGACCCACAACATGAGACAAAAAGAGAGAGCCTTTATTTTTTACTGAAATTTACTTTGTAGTGCAGTTCACAAATTACTCAAAGACAAAAACCCACAGGTCTTGGGAACTAGAGAAGGAGTTTAAGTAAATGGCATTGAAAAATGCTCAATAGCATCATTCCTTTTCATAATAATTATGAATGTTAATGGATCCAATTCTACAGTTGAAAGACATGGGTTCACATATGGGATGAAAATCGTAGGACCCAATTGTAGGTTTTCTATGAGAAACACACCTCACTGGTAAAGAAACACTCTGTTAGGGTTAAGAATAGGGAAGATATTCCAAGGAATTAGAACCAGAATGCAAACAGGTTTGGAAGAATCAAACTGAAATGAAAGGAAAATGATGAAGACAATCAGTTTACATTGATAAAACAAACAATTCTTCAAGAAGAAAATATAATTCTAACATTGAACATTAATTTCATAAAACAAATACTGTTGGATTAAAAAAGGGGGGGCACATTTGCCTCAGTACAGTCATAGTGTGTAGTTTCAATGTTTTCTTTTAACCCAAAGACAGGTCATTCAGAGGGATGAAAAGTCAACAGTGGAACACCAGATTTAAGTGAAAATACAAGTTAAATAGGCTTACCAGACATCTAGAGAGTATTCTACCTCAAAATTGGCAAGTTCTTACCCTCCAGCAGCTTGTGAAAGACTTAAATTTTAGGATATAAATCATTTTTAATGAGTACAGAAATATTGAAATAATTTCTAGTAAACTAATTTTGATGGAATAAACTAGAAATGAACAAAATATCACAAGCATATACATACAAGCATATGGATATCGAACACATTATTGAATTGTTAGATTCTCTGAATGTGGCCGGATTCTCTGAATGTGGCTGGCCCGGAGTCTTTCTGAAAAGCCATTGACAATGACACTGGGACTTGTTTCCTCTGCATATACTGGATTTTGGGGATCCAGTCTGTTTGGATACTCACCTTCCTGGACCTGGAGGGAGGGGGGAGGAATTTGAACTTCCCACAGGGCAGGAAACCCTGACTGCTCTTGGGGATGGAGAGGGAGGAGGAGAGGGGGTGGGGGGAGTGGGAGGGTGTTGGGAGGAGGGGCGGAAATGGAAACTTTTATAATTTAATAAAATTACTTTCAAAAAAAAAAAAGCCTGAGAGGGCTTAAAAAGGAATTCTAGATACACATATAGAGTTTAGCACAACTGTCTGTATGCCATAGCTCCTTCAAGAGAGAATTTTCTGTCTCAGCAGCCGTAACAATAAATAAATAAATAAAATAAAAAAGTCGCGCAGTTTTAAAACACAGCTTCCTGGGCCCTGCTGCTGGTGCAAACTCAGGCTATGGAGCATTTGTAGGCCTGGGTGTTTGCGGCCCGCTTGCCTCTTACTACAGAGAGAAAAAAAAAATCAAACTTGGTGAGAGATATGAAATTTGTGGTGGATTTTTCTACATTGGGAAAAAAATTCTTCTGGATATCTAAGTATTTGCTGTCCAGACAATTCCTAGATACAATACACTTGAAATTAATTTAATATAGCTTTCTTGATTACTGATAAATGATGAAAACTAGAATATAATACTGAGATGCTTCCTTATTAATTTATGAAAACTTATTGAGATTAAGAGAATAGGAGCCTTTATATTTTTACTAAACAGTAACCTTCAATAAACAGAGAAATGAACATCAAATTGACATGCACACTGACCACAGCACAGAGGGTCAGCTTCTCCCATTTGACGGTGGGTCATATTCACAGTCCTCAAAGGGTAAACTGACTCAGAAGTCTTCACAACAGCATCATCCACCAACGAAGAGCTGATTCATTTAAGCAAGTTGTCATGTTTCATAACTTTTTTAAAAGAAATTGAAATTTATTTAAAAATTGAAACAAATTTAGGAAACAATCTTGTTAAGCACTATTTATATTTATGAAAAAATGTATATTGGATACAACTTTATTAATTTTATGCTAATATGGTAATATTTTCAGATATTATAATTATACATTATTTGGTTTGATAATTTCAAAAACATTCATAGTAAATCAAATCTCAATCAAAATTCTTATAGAATAAAACAACAAAAATTTAATGTTCGTGCTTTAACATGATGCATGTCCAGAGAGGGACTGGAAGAAAGGCACAGTGTTTAGATTCTCATGGCTCACTTTTTAGCCCTTTATCATATATTTATCGCTATGCCTAATTACCATAGACCACTGTTCTAAAATCCAGTTCCCATCACATTAACCTTTCTTTAGTATTAAGAATATAAAAAAGAAAATTAGATATATACCAAGTACATATGCACAATTACAGGAGCACAAATTTAATTGTAGGAGCTAGAAATACAAGTGTCAGATTTGAAGAGCACCATCCACTTTTCTTCTGAACACAATTATAGTTTCTCCTCCTCTCCAAGCACTTCACAGAAAATTAAAATGGAAAGTATTTCATGCCCGACTTAAAATGACAAGAGAGTATCAGTTTGCCTTGTACGGAAACAGATGTTTTTTCTACCACCCTCCCAATGGTGGCTCGCAGTCTATTTGAAAAGTACTTTGTCAATTCTGTGTAAGAATGCCTTTAGGATCTTCTATGCTGAATAAAATTTATCAGTTTTCTCAAAAACTTAAAAAACATAGAAAGAGACGTGGGGCTTCACAAAGCCAACCTGGCTCTTGGGTGAGGCTCCCTAACATGGAGGTCAGAGAATACATTAACTCCGTTTGTACAGCCTTGCGTCTTTCCCACTCTTGAACTTAGCAACCGGCTCTAAGTGGTCTCCCGACTGCAATGTGACATCTGTCTCAATGCGATATTAAAGTTGAGGCTGTTTTCCATAGGCAAATAGCTGCTTGAGTTAGGAGGCATCAAGCATCTCCTAAATGATTTATTCTCTGCTGATTTAAGCTAGCCACGGAGGAAGACTGCAGGGTCTGCAAGCTGTGCATGTGGATCGTGACGACATTCTCTTCCCCAGATGAAAACAGACAGAGGAAAAGCGAAGTCTTCCTGCAGGAGCAGCCCTGCTCTGGAGGCCCCTCTACAGCTGCATGGTGGGCCACCTGGGCCATGGCCCCTTTCAATAGCTGGATATCCTGTTCCGCATTGCTGATGCGGAGCTGTCCCAGACAATCGCCTGAGAAGTGAATTGTGACTTTCCAGAGTTTTAAGCTAGCCAAGATTAGTTAGGAAAACAAAGTTTGGGGTTATACAAATTCCAAGTATTCTGACTCCCTTGTTGCTTGAAATTTGAGAGAAAGAAAAAAAATATTTCTGGGGTTTGTGAGTTTATGTATGTTCCAAAGCAAGAGTTTCTGTTGAAAAAATGTATAAATTATCAGATGTTTCTGTATGCAAGCCAAGGCAGCCTTTAAAATGGTACAATTAAAATTACAGGCTTCCCTGTGTGCCTCAGGGGATAACAGGCAGAAATTGTTCTCAGTGTATATGACAAAGAAATGCTGGATGTGATCACCCAAACGCATCGCTGAAGCTTTGTTGAGAATGTAATGAATAAAAATTTGAGAAATTATACTTACTCTATTTGAAATTATCTTGATGACCTAAAAAACAATAGAAGTGATGATAACCAGGGGTTTGGATAGAGAAAGCTCGGTAGCTAAGAGCATTTGCTATCCAATGCGGACATGAATTCAGATCCCAGCACAGGTGACACAGGCCAGACATCCCTTAACTGCTTCTAACACCAGCCCAGGGGTGATCTGATCATTTCTGACCTCCACATGAAGAGGTGTGTGTCCCTACAAACACTACTGTGGATACACTTATGCAGATACACTCATGCGTACATATACAAACAGTTATTTTCTTAAAAGAAAAATAATTACGGATTGGAAAGGCTGCTAGTGTCTTTCTCTCAAGGTGAGACAGTTAGAAATGAGCACAGTTGAGTTGGGAAGACTTGGGAAGACCAGTAGACCCTATCACATCAAAACGTCTGGCTCCTTCTTATTTAAAATGGATGAACACACAAATCTAATGCTAAGAGATCAAATGTGCCCAATTTCTCTCCCCTTTGGATTTGTCTCTTAGACTTCTAAATAAACGTTTTTGTGGTTTCAGAGCACAGTTTAAGGGTCAGAACTTTCTCATTAAAATGCTAAACTTTTCTGTCTGCATTAAAATATGAAATATCCCTTTCCTTCCCATCCTAGTTTTGATTTAGAAAATGTTTTATTTTGAAACAGTTTATCTTATTTAAGCGATTCTTCTAACGAAAGGAAGAGAGCCATTTTCTCTGTCTTGAAGAAGGATTCTGCCTGGTCATCTAGATTTGTCTTTACAAAGATAAAATTTAGGATATTTGTGACAGACATGTCTTCACTTTTCAGATCAACCCTTCATGTTTTTGCTCCCCTGAATCAAAATCAAAATAGCTAACATTTTCAGAGATTTATTCAAACCAAATTCAACAAGAAATCAAGAACCATCTAAACACTGGTTTAAATGAAAGAGTCAGAATTTCCACCTGTGACTTATGTTGCTAAACCTTCATTGAAATACTATTGCGTATTTATTCTAAACTAGAAGAACATAAAACTGAATTAAAAAATTAAGTCTTTCCTTTTTTCAGAGAGCTGAAGTGCTGTTTACTTTCATATTACCTTAGGCATTTAACGCAGATGTTAGAACACTGGTCTCCAGTATTTTTGAGGCTAAACTAATTAGTATATAAAACGCTAAAATATATAAAGACTTAAAAGCCATTTCACTTTTGTGGATTTTCAAAATACCTTTACTTGAAAATCTACCACTTTGGAAAACAAAGGCATCAATAATTAATGCTGTGATCCATAGCTTGTACCCTGAAAATTTAACTGTACTATTTCAGTATTAAGTAGAGAAATTTCAAAAATTAACTCTATGTCTCTTTTTAAACTGTATCCAGACTTATTCAATTTTCCTTTTGAATTGGGAAGAGCTGTTTCTTAAGTACATGTATGTATTTACACACGTGTGCCTGAACATGAATATATCAGACATTTCTTGCTTAAATTATTATTTCTCTATCAAGTTCTCTATTCCACTGTCATTCTGGGTAAGTTTCTGTTATTGCTTTGATTTTTAAAATATGTGACTTTTTTGGGGGGCGGGGGCGTGATACGTGCCTTTAATCTCAACACTCAAGAAGCAGAGGCAGGCAGATCTCTGTGTTCAAGAGTTTGGTCTACAGGCTACAAAAAGGAGCCCATCACCCCACCCCCCCTTAAATGACTTTTGACTTGCCAATGCTAGAAGAATTAAAAACACAAATAATTTGAGTTATAAAATATACAAATTTAAATTTTAATTTTGTGTAGCTCTTCCTTCCCTGTCATTACAGAGGAGCACCTCCTGTGTCTACAAAAAGCAAAACTAAAAGCAGGCTGTGTGTTCACGTTATGCTTGTGAACATAATGCTTCACATTAGGACATGAGGGCACTGTCTAAGTTTTTAAATGGATGGCAAAATTAGTCTATGTGAGTATTATTTAATTCTTCTAGGGATATCATTGGCTATGTATATTAAACTTTTAGTAAGAATTTTTATTTTTTTAAGGCACATTCACTTTTTAAAAAGATTTTCAGATAAAAAGAATTTGCTCAAGAACAGCAGTGAATGGCTCAGTGGATAAAACGACACTGGATTCCCAGAACCTCTGGAAGATTGAATGGAGTGAATCCAAGGCACAGAGTCACCCTCTGATCTCTATGTGCACACTACAGTGTGTGCAACACTCCATATGCATTAAAATAAAGAACAGCCACATTAATAACAGTGACACATTCGGCTCAATGTGCTTCAATGTGAGTAACTGAGTCTTCAATGCCAGTCTTCTAATGTTCCTGCACATAGACCACACTCTGTACTCTCTGACCGCCACTTAGTAATTCTAGTTCTTGATAAAACAAAATCAGTGTATCTCATATGCTAACTATAATTGCAGAAAAAGTTAGAATACTTTTGTTTCTCAATTGAAATCTTACCCCCAATTAATATTGTTAAATAAAGAAAAGTAAATACTATTTTCAGATTGTCAGAATTGTCTGTGTTAAGCATACTGAAATTAACTTATTCTGACAATTTCATGTCTATGTATGCTGTAAAAGGTAAGAGTCTTCTACCATGGAACACTTATGTGCAGATTTATCATGTGATGAGCACGTGATAACACAGAATAAACTGCTTAGATAGCATTTTATGTAATATTTAAAAGTATCTTCACATTAGTGAACTGACAGGGCATATTTTTTATGCTTTCTATTACAGGGAGATGTTATAGAAATGTTAAAAATATACTCATTGGCCTGACAGTGGTGGTGCACACCTTCAATCCTAGCACTCAGGAGGTAGACACAGGCAGGTGTCTATGAGATTGAGGCTGCCTGGTCTACACAGTGAGTTGCAGAACAGTCTCCAAAACCACACAGGGAAGCACAAAACTCACAAAAACAAAACAAAACAAAATCAACTCATTGATGATCTAACACAAGCATAGTTCTAAAAAAGTCAAGTTACTGTTTTCACAGTTTTTTATTTTGAATTTTATGGAATCAAGATTTACATTCTAATTATAATATAAATTCCTATTATTTAGATTTCAGTTCTTGTCACTATCTGAGGAAAATGACTTAAAAACAGAAAGATTTAGTATTTTGATACATGATTTCATAAGTTTAAGTTCATGGTTAGATCTTAAAACTGTGGCAAAATAGGAAGAGTACAGCAAAATGACACAATGAGGAAAATTGCTTACCTCATGGTAGCCAGGAAGAAAGGAAGATGAGAAGAAGAAGGTGGAGGAAAAGAAGATGGGGAAGTAGGCCAAAGAGGAGGAAGAAGAAGGACAAATAGGAGGGAGGGGAGAGAAAGAGAAGGAAATGGAGAAAGACAAGGAGGAGGAAGAATGACAGAGATAGGAGGAAAGAGGAAGAAGAGTAGAAGGGGAGAAGAAAGGACAGAAACAAGAGGAAGAAGGAAAGGCAGAAGATGAGGGAAGAAGGAGGAGGAAGAGGACCAAAGACAGTAGGAGAAGGGATATATTTTCAGAGATATTTTTCAAAGTCAAACCACATTGCTCTGCTTTGTCGTGTTAAACCTTACCTCTGAATGAGCCCAACTGAGCTATAAGCTCATCAGTGGGCAAAGGATGAGTACATTAAATCAATAATTGATATGGCAGGAGTCCTCAAGTCACAATAACCTCTCTAACTCTCCTGCCTCGCCAAACAGTCCTTAGAGGCTGTATCCAAACTGTAGTGGTATAATGCTGTCATGTTCTAAATACATATAAACTACATACAGATAGATTAGAAAACTGCCTGGCATAGTGAATTCTGAGTAGTTCCAAGACAGAATTTTTAAAAAGTCATATAGGAAATTACTAGACTAATTCTATAAAACGGAGTTCTTTCAAGGTGGAAAGGAAACATTTTAAATGCAAAGTAAGACATAATTATTGATACATTAAAATGCCCAGCCATATTAAGACATAATGACATTTTATATATTACAGAAATACATGAAATCAAATTAAAATTTCTGAAAAGGAATTTTGGATATGGTCCAAAGATGCCAGATGTGAAAAGAAATCTGTCAAATTGAGGCAAACATGCAGGTGGTTTATTTGTGAATATACCTGTGAAACCTGGAGAGGAATTTCATGTCATGTTTGCATGTTAATTGCAGGGTTACTATAAGTAACTTTCTTTATTATTTACTCTGTAGTGATTACTTTCAGTGAAATAACAGTTGTTTAAATGAATATAGTTTTAAAGTAAGTGAAAATTTTGCTTTCAACAATTTTAACAATTGAGGTTATTTAATTTGAAATTATTAGTATCATAATTTGACGGCTTATTTGTCCACAAATATACTGAAAAGGCAGAGTTCTACCCATCTACAGTATGAATGGAAGCATCCACCTGACCAAAGCGCTTAGCTGTCCTATGCCAAAGGTTCAACTTTCCATATAACCACACAAAAACACCCTCAGTGTCATTTTATACATAAGGGGTCTAAGAACCAGAGAAGATTAAGTTTACACAGTGCCCTCAACTGTTGAGTTCTAGAGCATGGGTTAGCTCAATTCTCCAAAGTAAACACCTGGATATTAATAAAAAGAGAATGGTATACATATTCTTATACAATAAGGAAATACACTAATGTTGAGTCAGTTATTACACAGTATTCTCTCTGTTTTATAATGTCAGGATTTCAGTTAGGTAACATTTCCAACAAGAAAAATATGATATTACTTTTAGAGTTTGCTGCTGCCTGAGAACTGTCTCAACCATTGCCTTGGTCTTTGAGAATTTTGAGTCTTAGCGTTTTGAATAAAACTAGACTATTTTTCAAGCTAAAAGGATGGTCATAGTGAGTTTATCTTTATATGAGGAAATATTTTTTAAAAAAATCTATCACATTAGTGTATGATTTTCTATTTAATTATTTGTGAGGAATGAAGTAAAACTAAGATGGTCTGTAATTCCAAGTCTATGTCTCTTATTTTTTTAAAGTTGTGTAAAACATTAAATTTGATATATATGATCAAAAAGAAAGACAAAGTAAAAGTCAGAATGATAGATGTTTCATTTGAAGGGAAATGATCACCATGGGTTTTTCCCGTCTGATTTCTTATTAAATTCCTGACATTTTTGCACACTGTGTCTTATTTCCCTGACATTCTACTGAATAAAAAATGATAGAGCACAGCTAATGATTTGATTATAGTGTAGAATTATATCTGATATGTCAAGATAAATGTTAACACTGATACAGAATTTATGGATTTGTAGGCAGTATTTAATTTTTGGAAAGGAATGTTTTATCAGAATTATTAATCATTTATTATTGTCAACAGAGCTGTGTGGCAGGTTTCATTACTCAGCAGTAAAAGATGTTGAATATAATCTCTTTCTGGACAGTCATACAACACCCAAAGCATTTTGAAGAGGAACATTTTTAATCTGCTTTTTACAAAGATTTATACCATCATCAGTTTTTTACAAAGATTTCTTTATTTGCAGAAAAAAGAATCTTCAAATAAATGTGCATTGCTAAAAATGAACTTCTAAAAGGGTACAGGGTTCAGCAATGTATTATTAACTCATTTTGTATTTTGTGTTTGCATCAAGATACAATATATTAGTCTTTTGAGCATATTTTTAAAAATGGCAAGACTACTACAGGAAAATGAAGCTCAGTGACAGAGCACTTGACCCACATGGATGAGGAGCTAGGTGCCATCACTCATGACACTGGAAAATAATAAGGTGTTTGCCAGGTAGGGTAAGAAAAGGGGACAAAAGAAAAATGACTTCACACTAAGGATGTTTGCGAAAGTTATAGAGAAATTTATGTTTATACACACGCACATACACATACAAACACGATATTAAAGTTTAATTGGAACCCACCTACCCCACATGGAGGGAAAAAGCTCCTTCCTGAAGTCATTGGTTGCCACGCTGATGACAACATGGAATATTCCTTGTTCAGGGAGTTCTCAGAGACTGCAGAACAATATATCCTACTACTACAACTCTTGGTTTCTTACTAAACATCTATAGTCAAACTTTCTTGATGAAGATAGCATCAGTTTTGATCACAGAACAGAGGTAAATTGTAGTTTCTTTGATAACCAATGAAAGCAACACAAATACAGAAGGACCTCCTATACTATTAAATGATGCTGGTACTCATCAAAAGTCTTTTTCCCTGTTGGTTAGCTTTCAGGATACTAGAAGGTGCTCTGCAGTTTGCTGGGGGAGCAAAGCCATCAACAGTCTTAGCTTTCTTTTTTTTAATTAATTTATTTTTTTATTAAAAATTTCCACCTCCTCCATGCCTCCCTTTTCCCTCCCCCTCCCCACCTTCCCCTCCCTCTCTAGTTCTAAGAGCAGTCAGGGTTCCCTGCCCCGTGGTAAGTCCAAGGTCCTCCCCCCTCCATCCAGGTCTATAAAGGTGAGCATCCAAACAAACCAGGTTCCCACAAAGTCAGTCCATGCAGTAGACTTCAGAGGCACTGCACAGGAAAGACCTCTTGCCTGGTATCGTAAAACTGATCAAGAACTTATGCTGGAGAGGTCAAAGTCCCCACTACTATTATTTTGCTAAAAAGGACAAAGTATTAACCTACCTTCTAAATAATTATCCTTACCTCTGTAAATGGAGGCCACTTGTTTGTTTCCCAACTGCCCAGACCTGAAATAATTACACAGAAACTGTATTATTATAACACTGCTTGGCCTATTAGCTCACACATTTTGTTGGCTATCTCTTCTATCTTAAATTAACCCATTTCTATTAATCTGTGTATCACCACATGGTTGTGGCCTACTGGTATGGGTCCATCCAGTCTCCTATGGTGGCTCCATAGCTTCTCACTGACTCCACCTACTCTACATATGTCTTCCAGCCTGGCTATATTCTGCTCTGCCATAGGCTAAAGCAGCTTCTTTATTAACCAATGATATTCACAGCATATAGAGGAGAATCCCACATCATATACTCACAGACTAGTGCAAACTAACCCTTCATCAGAGAAACATATTTATTCAGAATAGTAGTTAATGCAGACACTCAACTGTTCAAAATGAACAGAATAAGTGACCAGATTGGGAAGTCCTAAATTGGACTGGCCTATCACACCTTTTTCTACCCAAGACACAGGAAAAGAGAGTAGAAAAACACTGTGAGAGTCAGAGGTTGGGGAAGATTGCTGGAAAACAATGTCTTCTAAATATAGTATGGATGTTGAACTTATGAACTCTCTGCACCTGTATTTGTCTACATAAGGCCTGCATATATTAAAGCATCAGCATTCTAGCATGGATCAGAAAGGGGTTCATGAAGCTCTATCACTAGCTGAGGAACTCTTGGTAGTTGATGGACAGTGGGAGAGAGGTGTCAGTTTTCTTCAGCAGAGTGGTGGGGACAGAGGGAAGAAGAAGACATGAAGTTGAGAGAGAAGGTGAGATGGTCCAGGAGGAGTTAGGTGGGTGAGTGGGGATAGATATGATTATCTATAGATAGATATGACAATATATTGTGTTCACATATAAAATTACCAAAGAATAAATACATATTCAATTAATAAAAGGTATAAATTTGCTTTACTGCAAAATAATTGATACAATATTTTCCACCCTTACCTTCTCTTTCAATAAAACAATTCACTAAAGAGGATGAGTGTATTTGGCTTCATGTGTCATTTAAAATGTGAAAAGGCCAACTTTGAACAGCCAGTATTGAATTTTGTACAATGGTGAGGACACTCTTAGCAAGGTAGTTGCACTGAACAGAAAACAATCAAGTTAAATCAGAGAGAACATTCCTTATCAAACTGAAGTGGAAAGCCTCTGTTTTTAGCGTAACGAAATATCTAGCTAAGGAAGGGAAAAGCAAAAGCTTTAATTTCTCTCTCATCCTTCTTCAGATAATTTTAATACATAAAGGTAAATTGTATTTTATGTGCCAAAATTATGCTAATCAACAGCATCAGTGAACTGTTTGAGAAACAATGACCTCACTATACTGAACTCTACTTGAAGGGTATACACAAGCATACACACACACACACACACATACACATACACACACACACACGGAGTTAAATAACTTTTGGGAATAATTTATGCCTTTTGAAAAGTGGTTTGAAAAATGAAGGCTGGTAAATGAAAGCCTGACTTTAATGCTCAGTACCTAGAAGCTTATGGAATACACATGTGTCTGAAACTCAGATCTTATTTGAATTCTTCGGCAAAGATATCATGTTGATTATTTCTAAGAAAGTGCACCAACAGGGAAATTATATGTCTAGATTTGAAGCTATAATTTGTTTTAAATGGCTTACCATATGGCATGAGAAAAATGAAAATGTGAGAAAATAGAATGTACATTGATTATGTACTTGGTTTAAGCTTTTTTCTAATCAACAGTCTTTAACTGTGGCGATTTGAAAGTTTCCTATTGAAGAAGGAAAAGTTTCCCAAGCTCCTTCAGAGCCAAGTGTGGTTTTGCTGCCAGAGCCAACCTGAAGAGTCAGCACCAGTGATGGAAATATTTTTGTTGTTGTAAGGGGTTTGGTAGTATTTACTTTGGGCAATAGCTTAATTAATTGTACTGATAAGTGGAAGTCAACATTTATAATAAACACTAAATAAACTACAGATTTAGGGGTTGGGAGTGGGAATGAGAAAACTACTCTTTTATATAGAGTAGAAATTTCACAGACTTGCCATTCCAAATAAGCTGTTTAATCCAAATTGGCCCTGTTCTGTGAACGAGACACTATAGACATAGACAAAAGTAAGCATGTGTACCTGTAACCATGGTGTCAAGCTTCTCTTTGAATGTTCGGAATGTCTTCAGTTTCCCCTTAGTTGACCTGACTTCCAATCCATTTTGCATTACCATTATTATTATGCCTTATTTCCTGATTGTTATTTTCATTATCTGTGTTTGCTTTTTCTTTTTTGATAGTTTTGTCTCAAGAACATGCTTAGAATCTTTTTTTCCATCCAACACCACAGAATACAGGCCTTTGGTGGTTTTCTAGTTAAATGTCAGAACATTTAACTGCTCTCCACAACACTGCCAGATGGTTTGCTAAGAACCTTACCTTCTCTAACTAAAAGCAATCCCACTGAAATCAGGAATAAGACAAGGTTGTCCACTCTCTCCCTATCTATTCAACATAGTACTTGAGGTTCTAGCTAAAGCAATAAGACAATAAAAGGAGATCAAGAGGATACAAATCGGAAAAGAAGAAATGAAACTCTCACTATTTGCTGATGGTAAGATAGTTTACATATATGACCCAAAAAATTCTACCAAGGAACTTCCACAACTCATAAATACCTTCAGTAATGTAGCAGGATACAAGATTAACTCGAAAAAACTCAGTAGCCCTCTTTTACACAGATGTTAACGGGGTGAGAAAGAAATCAGAGAAACATCACCCTTCACAATAGCTACAAATAACATAAAATATTTTGAAACAACTCTAACATAACAAGTGAAGGACCTGTATGACAAGAACTTTAAATCTTTGAAGAAAGAAATTAAAGAGGACATCAAAAAAATGAAAAAGATCTCCATGGGTATGGTTAGCATAGTAAAATGACAATATAATAGCCACAAATAACAAAATATCTGTGAGCAACTCTAACCAAGCAAATAAAAGACCAGTATGACAAGAACTTTAAATCTATGAAGAGAGAAATTGAAGAGGACACTAGAAAATGAAAAGATCTCCATATGTAGGCAGAATTAACATAGTAAAAATGGCAGTCTTATCAAAAGCAATATATAGATTCAATACAATGCCCATCGAAATTTCAGAAAAATTCTTCACACACCTTGAAAGAACAGTACTCAACTTTATATGGAAAAGCAAAATATCCAGGATAGCCAAAACCATCCTTAACAATAAAGGAACTTCTGGAGTCATCAAAATCTCTGACTTCAAAATCTTCTACAGAGCTACAGTACTGAAAACAGCCTGGTATATGCATAAAAATAGACAGAAGGACCAATGGAACTGATTCAGATATCAATCCAAACACCTGACTTTTGACAAAAAAGCAAAAATATAAAATGGAAAAAGAGAGCATAGTCAACAAATGGTGCTGGCATAACTGCTATCAACATGTATAAGAATGAAAATAGACCCATATCTATCACCATGCACAAAACTCAAGTTCAAATGCATTAAAGATCTCAGAATAAAACCAACCACACTGAACTTCATAGAAGAGAAAGTAGGAAGTACACTTAAATTCATTGGCCCAGGAGACCATTTCCTAAATATAACCCCAGTAACACAGATACTGAGAGAAACAATTAATAAATGGGACCTCCTGAAACTGAGAAGCTTCTATAAAGCAAAGGACATGGTCAACAAGACAAAACAGCAGCTTACAGAATGAGAAAAGATCTTCACTAACTCCACCTCAGACAGAGGGCTGATTTTCATAATATACAAAGAACTTAAGAAATTTGTCATCAGAAGAACCAATGATCCAATAAAAAATGGAGCACAGACCTAAACAGAGAACCTTCAACTAAGGAATTTAATGGTTAAAAGACACTTAAGGAAATGTTCGACATCTTTAGTCATCAGAGAAATGCAAATCCAAACCACTCTGAGATTTCATATTATATCTGTAAGAGTGGCCAAGATAAAAAATACTGATGTAAGCTTATGTTGGAGAGGATGCGGGGTAAAGGGAACACTTCTGCATTGCTGGTGGGAGTGCAAGCTAGAACAGGCCACTTTGGATATCAGTGTGGCAATTCCTCACAGAATTAGAAAACAACCTACCTCAACTCCCAGCAATATCTCTTTCAATTGATGCTCAATCATACCACAAAGACATGTGCTCAACTGTTTTAATATCAGCATTGTTTGTCATAGCCAAAACTAGGAAACAATCTAAATGGCCCTCGATCAAAGAATGGATAAGGAAAATGTGGTACATTTATACATTGGAGTACTATACAGCAGAAAAACTGACATATTGAAATTTGCAGGCAAATGAATGGATATAGATTACCCACTGCTTGTCCTCACCCAGCAAATAACCAGGGTTACATCTCCGCAGGAAGTTTGGGGAACTGCAGAGCTTGTGAAGAAGACGATGAGAAATGACTCCTGATGAGCTGAGAGAGTTCAAGGAACTTCTAAACATACCCTAGGGTATAATTTAAATGCCTTAGAAATGTGCCTGTCTATTATTATCCACGAGTATACTCATTTTTATTTTCTTATTTATTTATTGTGTGTGAGTGTTTGTCTGCTTGTATATCCGCATGCCACTTGCATGCCTGGTGCCAATAGAGCTCAAAGAGAACTACAAATGCCCTGGATTTAAAATTTCAGGTGATTGTGAGCCGTCACATTAGTGATGGGAACTGAACTCAGGTCTTCTTCAACACTAGGCCTGCTTCCCAGCCTCCACTGACATATTTTTCAACGTTTATTTTCATAGATGTGAACAAGCAGGCACTTCTGCAAAGCTACCCTTTTCCCAGAAACAAACCCTCCCAGGATGATGACCATCCTAGTCAAGTGCTATGTGGTTCCAAGATTTTGTTTAATTCACTCAAAAATATCTTAAAGTAGTTCTTGTGATTTTCCCCAGCACTTCTAATTAATACCTCAACCTCACTAACACCAACTTTCAACGAAATCCTCTTTCTATGTTGACAGATTTCAACACCTATAGAGCAAAGAAAGACTCTTTCACTCTTTCTTCCATAGAAACTTGCTGTGGGAGTTTCTTCAGCTCCTTCAGCCAATCGCCGCTGAGTTACCAGCCCATTGGGGCGTGGTCTCTCCCTTTAAAAAAAGCAGCGGCTGTCCTCCACTCTCTCTTTGTCTTCCGGCTCCGTTTCCGGCCCCTGGACTCCTTTCCTGTTCGCGCGGAGGGGCTGTTGTCTGGGACGGTAATCTGTAAGTTTTTTCCCCTTTGAATAAATAACCATTCTATTAATCATAATTCCAAACTGGTGTGGGATTGTCTGTGACTTACGCCTTCATCTGGCGCCCAATCTTAAAAAAAAAAAAAAAAAAAAAAAAAAAAAAAAAAAAAGGAGGGATAATTGGATTATGGGATAAATAGATTTGTACTTGTGAGTTATTGCTTTTAGACAAACATATTGGTATCGATTCTTATATATTGATACAAAGTTAAATTATGTTGACTATTTTATGCATGCATGCTTCATGCTTCTACCTCTGTTTAAAACATTTTTATGTATTTGTATATATATATTGTATTGATATATGTATATTTACCATATTGCATTGTACACTTCTACCTCTGATTAAGATACTTATATATTGTTTATGTATTGATATATATTTACCATATTGCAATGTATACTTGCACATTGTTTATATTTGGAGGTCTCATTGTCCTCATTTATTGCACACTTGTTTATTATCTCAGTCTTTAAGTTAGATAGATATTGAGAATTATATAGATCAACAGTCATCTAAGTTTGTCATTTATAATTAGACTAATCAGGTTCTTTAGATATATAGAGATTATATTCAGTATAGATAGATAATCTTCAACCTCTTCAAAGAGCTGTAGAAAATGGCCTTTAATCTAATTCAGAGTTCTATGGTAGGGAGACACAATCACTCCTGGCAACACTGATCTATGCCCGAGAGAATGTTGAGCACCAAAGACACTCCACCTGGAGCCTTTCTTCTTGGCAGAACTGGCCTTTGGGTAAAAAAATGCTCATACCTCAACTACTGACAGAGTTACAGAATATCCGTAAATGGATAAAACAAGACTGTCATATCCTGCCAAGACAGGGTAAGATAGTTTTGAAGTTTCTTGCCTTTGAAAATGGTATGTCAGTTACATCAGGCCTTAGCCAAAGTTGGTTGCTTCAACGCTGCAAATGTGACTTTGGGTGTTTGTCCAGGTAGCCAGTTGTCTCTGCGATTTGGTACATGTTCTGGAAGTTGTTTGATTGCACTTCCTAATTACTCAGATAACATTATTTCCCTTCTCAGATCTTCGATGGGATTGAAGATTATATAAATGTAGTTACTTTCCTTTCATGACTTGGCCAAGTTATTTGTTATACAAGACTTAAGCTAGTTAAAATAGGATATTTGTATTTATTGTATATAATTTCGTAGGTTTGTACTTATTGTATATAATTGCGTAGTAGGCTTAGAACTCTCTTACTTAAACAAAAGGGGGAGATGCTGTGGGAGTTCCTTCAGCTCCTTCAGCCAATCGCCGCTGAGTTACCAGCCCATTGGGGCGTGGTCTCTCCCTTTAAAAAAAGCAGCGGCTGTCCTCCACTCTCTCTTTGTCTTCCGGCTCCGTTTCCGGCCCCTGGACTCCTTTCCTGTTCGCGCGGAGGGGCTGTTGTCTGGGATGGTAATCTGTAAGTTTTTTCCCCTTTGAATAAATAACCATTCTATTAATCATAATTCCAAACTGGTGTGGGATTGTCTGTGACTTACGCCTTCAGAAACTTAAGGAATTTGTTAACTTAGAGAATTAATCCCATGTGAACTATTAGATATTTTTCTATATGTTAAGTCCAATGTATCTGTGCTACATTTAACTGTAGAAAGTATATTGTTGGCTATGAAAAATACTTATGATGTACATATTTAGCTATTAACCTGTATGGCTTATACCTTCAGTGAATGAACCTGACTGACTACTTCACCAATGAAGAAACTTATTTGCATTAAATTCAAGTGTACTCCTTATCCATATATACATAGATATTAATTAAATAGCACATGTCTACCACACTGGATATTCATGGGTCATACTTAAGACATAAGAAATGGAAATATTTTAGTAAGAGTACATGCCTGATAAAAATATTAATATTAGGATAGTTAAAAATTTGATTTTTATAGGATTTATGGATCTCTAAATTACATATGCCTGTGTTTGTCCATGTACTTACATGTGTTAACATATGTCTCCTGGACACTTGCTAAATTATTCTGGAGTTTAATTTACAATCTTTTCTAATAAATATAAAAAGCAAGGTGGCACTTAAATGATTTTAAATAACTTATACCATATTTTTCCTATGAGGTTAAAACATAATTCTAAATAAAATGTCTGGTAAGTACATGTTAGTTAGGGTCAAAAAGTAAACTATCAAATTTATTAGCATACATGTATTCTAGATTTCAGTGTTTGCAAGAATATTTAAAATTATCATAATGAAATATATCTATAATGAACAGATAAACCCCTCAATATTTAGAATAACTTCCTCAGATTCTTTCCTCAATAATGATCTCCCAAAATGAATGTATAAAATTCTTGCTTATCTTACCAAGCTTCTCTGGATAATATCAAAACAAATTGCACATTTAATTTTGTGAAATCTGGAACACTGGAAATAAGTTGGAAAAAATCAACATTCTGTCCTGCCTGGGGATTTGTGGGAATGATTTTATAGTACAGAACATTCAATTTCATAGTCTCAGGAGTGTTTGATGACTGTAAATGTTTTAAAGATTCATTCCCTGAGCAAGACGTGCCTGCTGATTCTACCCAACAGGGTTATGCTCAGATATCAAATAGTCTCCAACACACTAACAACCAAATTCTCTTTTGAGCAGCTCTAAAATACTCACTTTTCTCACCAGGAAATTATTCTGTTGCTTAAGAATTCTTACAGCCAAACAATAGCAGTGTTATTAGTTATTTTGCTTTCTTTTCTTGTACCCCCAGAAGCAACACATTTCCTGGTGCTTTCAAGACTCAGTGTTTTGTTGAATGACATTGCAAACAAGGAGCTAGTTACAAGGTTTTACTTAGGTTATGTGCTTCTATTGGTCGATATTTCACCTGTAAGGTGAATAACACAAATTTCCCTTTGCATTTTCATTACATCGAACTCTGTAGTGACATTGTAAATAAAATATGAATGCATACTGAAGTTAAGCATTTCAATATCCTTCCTGCTCCCAAACATATAGGTATTTTTTTTTCTGTGCTGTCTTATTTTTTCTGCCAATTCCTTCCCTCCCCTAACAAGCCTGATCTTCCTATTTACAGCCTGTATCATCTTCCCAGCTCTACATGAATCCTGATTCCTCTCCTAGGATTGATTTTCCTTCATTTCTGTAAGAATGTTTTCTGTGGCTGTCTTCTACTTTAAAACACCAAATGTAGAGAGGCTCACATTTGCTGTCTGTCTTGACTTTGTTGTTATTTAGACTTCAACCTGCTAAAATACAGCCCCTACTCTCATTTCCTGCTTGTTAAACAGTTTCCAGCTTTCTTCTCTGATGTCTCTGTAATTTTGGAAGTGCAGTCTAGGACTGTTTCCATTTTGTTGCTCATTAGCTGTTGGGAAAGCCATTGCGTTTAGGTTTTTTATCCAGTTGATCAAGGTAATCTTTCTCACTTCACCAAGCTTTTCTAATATACTCTTCCACTTGCCTGGAGCATTTATTCATGAGTTTTTATTTTTCCTGAGCATGTAATTACTGTGAATTTATTCATGATGAGAGTCGCCACTGTTACTGGATACAATGATAACTGGTATACATTAACTATTCATAATTCCAGGGGTCGATTTTGAAGCATTCAGGGCATGCTAGACCACTGCTTTTCCAGGAACACCGCTTGGATGACCCTTTCAGCCTTCTAGAAGATGGTTGCTATCAGTTTCTGATTCCAACTGACCTGGCTTAACTGTAGTGGTTTTGGAATTTTGTTAATGCTATAGGTTTGAGATCGGGCCAAGCAACATAGCCTTGGACTCCCTGGAATTTGTTACATGGTAGCCCAGGCTACCTTCAAACTTACAGTGATCCTCTTGCTTTGGCCTCTCCAGTGCTCAGATTACAGGTATGTACCAGCACATCTAACTTTGCTTTTGGTATTTCCCCTCTATTCTGTTACATAGAGCTTAAAATAATAATAAAATTAAATTTAATTTGATAAGATTACCAATACTCCTATCTTCATTTTATTTAAAACTTTAAAATTTTTATTGAATAAGCTTTAATAAAATTATAAAATTTAATTTTTATGTTACTTTTATGATGTGTGATTCCCCTCTGTATGCTGTGAAAATGTTTTATTATCATTGGTTAATGAAGAAGCTGCTTTGGGCCTATGTCAGGGCATAATATAGCCAGTTGGGAAATCTGATATATAGAGAGAGTAGGCAGAATCAAGGAGATGATGTGTAGCTGCCAAAGGAAACAGATGCTATAACTTTATTCCATAAGCCACAGCCTGGTAGCAATACACAGAATAATATAAATAGGTTAATTTTAGATGTAAGAGTTAGCTAATAAGTAGTTTAAGCTAGTAGACCAAGCAGTGTTTCAATTAATAGAGTTTCTGTATGATTATTTCAGGCCTGGGCAGCAAGGAAATGAATGAGCAATCTCCATCTACCAAAAAATAAACCTCTATTATACTTCGTTCTGAACTAGTGTAGAACTATTTTATTATAAATTGCAACACTTTTGCTTTCAAACGATATTTTAATGTTTATTAATCACATCTCTACAACCATCAATAACTTTATTATTATTTGTTTAGCTCGGGAGACCTATAATTCTGGAGGCCAGAAGGGTTGCTCATGATTACATACCAGTAAATGGTACAACCAGGGTTTGAGAGACTCTGGGGCATGTATATAGGTTTTCGTAATTATCATATGGTATTTAAATGTTACCAATCACAAGTTAAATGAGTACTGACCCAAGTCTAAATACTATTTATTTAAAGAAATGATGAAAAAGGAACTGTTTTTAATATTCCTTTTATTCACTGGTTTATAAAATAAGTAATAATTCAGTTCTTGGGTATAACCAAAGAGACATCTCAGTGGATGAGGGCACTGACTTCTTGCATAGAAGTCTCGGGTTTGGTTCCCAGCACCTACATAAGACAACACATAACCATCTGCAGCCACACAACCATCTGCGGCCACACAACCATCTGCGGCCACACAACCGTCTGCAGCCACACAACCGTCTGCAGCCACACAACCGTCTGCAGCCACACAACCGTCTGTAGCCACATAACCGTCTGTAGCACCAGTTCCAGGGAATCCGATACCTCCTTCTGGCCCTTTTGATTATCTGCATGCCTGTAGCATATAGAAAACCACAGAGGCGTGCGCGCGCACACACACACACACACACACATTTTTAAAAAGATAACAAAGATCATACTTCACTCAGAAACTGAGTTTTATATTCCAAGTAGACAACAGTAAGTAGTATGTGTGTGCCTTATTTTACAGGGTTCAAATTCATCATAAGTTCAGAAAATTCTAAGATTGAATAAGTTAGCTCTCTAACTTTTAGTCAGTTTTCTGCCCTCAGTATAATTTCCTCAAGTGGCAATGACCTTAAGGTAGTTTCCTGTCTTCCCGTTTGTTTTCTATATTTAAACAAGGCATGCACTTCTGCTGCAGGCCAGGGAACAGAATCTCTCTTTCTAGTGGACCCTGAGACCCCAGAAGTTCCTCAGAGTTATGAAGTGACAAGACTGCTGTCTAGCAGGAAAGGGCAGTGACATTCCTCCCTGGCGCCTGCTGCAGTGAATTTCAAGAATGGTAACAGACTTGTTTTAGGGCTTTACAATTATCTGTCTGAGACCAGCAGCCCAGCCAGTGGGGCTGTGGATTGCAAATTCCAGCTGTTACAAACTGCTCCTGTGAGAAGCTCACACTGTCTTGGTCAGGGTCTTGGGAGATGAACTTAGTTAAGATAGTGTGTTATAACATTCTTTTATAGACACACCAAACCCAAGCCACAAATCTCCCTTTTGAAAACCCAGGCTTTTCTTCCTGATGAGGAATTCAGGGTCAACACAAGGCTATCTGTAAGTTGAGTATGAGTGCCCAAGCAAAATATTTAACCAACTATATGACTAGTATGTGGTTTGGGGATTTTATTTCAAAACCTTTGCAGCCCATTAATCACTGCCACGAACGAGTCTTCATAGAGGGGTTCACACTCAGTTCACATATGGGGCTATAGAGTCAGTATTTGTATTCTTACTACACAAAGAGAAAAGCAAAAACATTAGCAAATTGAATGACAGACAGGCCTAGAAACTGAAATATTCAAATCGATTGTTCCCTGTATAGGCTATTTTGGGTTGTCTATATAGCAGTCTAGCAGCTGGTTGGTGGGATTAGCTTTCCCAAGGAGAGGTAGGTAAGGTTTCATTTCCACGTGCCCTTTTCCCATGAAAAGAACCTTGACTAATGAATCACTCATCAGCAGGAAGAATGGCTAGAAATTGGGTACTGCAGAGGACATTCCACATCAATACAGTGTTTATTAGTTCCAAGTGGACTCCAGCTATACTTTTCAAAAACATTTCCTGAATTATTTTTAAATGGCTATATGTCATAGTTAACAATAGTTGACTACAGGACACTACTTTGATTCTTTATTTGTATCAGTGCACTTCACTCTTTTAATTGTATTATGTGTTACCTAATTTTTACTAGTCCCATTTTATTGATGAAAAATCTGGACTTCTAGACATGCGGTGTAATTCTTCAGAATCTCACAACTAAGCAATGTAGAATAGCTAAGATCCAATCTTGATGTTATAATAAAAATGACAGAAAACAGTGGATGAAAAGCTGAAACTGTATTACACTTATTCATTTGTATGTGAGTGCATGTGTGTGTGCATGCAGTGTGTGTGTGTGTGAAAATATGTGTGTGACCAAAGTTTAATCATCAAGCTTGATAGCAAGCACCTTTACCTGCTGACCCATGTAGTTAACCAGGAAGGCAATGTTTTAATAGTGATTGAATAATTAGTCTTTGGACTTATTTAATACTTAATGTAGACTATTTACATACAATGCAAATCTATGAACAAGTAAGACCATATCCTTGGTAAAGCTGCTCTTTCTGTTATTATGGTTTAATTTTGTATGACTGATGAGAAGTTTCAGTAAGTCGCCTGCAGTGTTGATAATCTTGGGCAGTATTGTGGATTCAGTGTGTCAGCTGCAGTGTTGATAGTCTTGGGCAGCAGTGTGGGTTTAGTGTGTCACCTGCAGTGTTGTTAGCTTCAAATAAAACTGTAGATGCTATACAAGGTGAGACATAGAAAGCTTGAATCTCAGCTTTTTCATCCTGGCCAAGAAACTGAAGTAGTAACTAGTTACTAAGAGCAATGATGTGTGAGTAGCTCTGGCCAATTAACAGAATGTCTTTGCACATCAGAGACAGGGAATGGTGGAGTAATGTGAACATAGAGCATTACACAGATAGGTACTTTTGCTAATACACTGTAGACTAAACACAAATCTGGAAACCATGAGAGTGATTTAGGAAGCAAAACCAAAAGACTAATAACTATATTTCATGTGGCAGGAAATTCTCTCAAACATTGAAATATTTAATTTGATGAAATGCAACTTGTCTCTGTCTCACCCTCTTGGTGCTTTCTGCATTTACCTTAAAAGTCGTTATCAAATACTGATATTTAAATTGTCTCCAGTGCTCTAAAACTGTAATAGTTAGATTGTTCACTCCCATTTGATAAAACGACTAGGTTATACTTTTCCGGTTGAACTGCCTTTGCTTTGATGTGAAAGATCTCTAACTGAAATTATCTGGGTCTTTTTCTGGTTACCCAATTCTGCCATTTACCTGTGTCTTTCAAACAGTAAACCAACCAGCCAATGATTTTTTTCCTTAGTCAATGTGATGTGATAATTCTTAAAATTATTACCAAGAAGCTTTTAACTTTGTTCTTCAGGATCATGTTGGATATTCTGAATTTGTATTTACATGGAAACATTACAATCATATTGTTAATACCTATGATATAGCTTTCTGAAATTTTGTTAGATGATAATCTATAAATCAATTCACAGGAAATTAATATTATGGTAATGTCCTCATCAATACACATTTATACATGCAGACATATATTAATACCTATGATATTCATTAATACCTATGATATAGATGAGAAACAAAACAGGAATCACTGATTTTTGTATATATTCAAGGGTTTATTATAAACTTTCTCCCTCATTTTATGATAAATATTAGTTTTATATTTATTTGATATGCTTAGCTTATTAAAATACAACTCAGCAACTAAAAGTAAATTCAAAAGCTATTTAATAACCTAATGCATATATTCATTGATGAAAATATCCAAGAGATCACTATGGGAGTTGATTTGTACCAATTTTATATAAACTCTGCAGTATAATCTTTAAAAACATAGATTAAAAGATACAAATGGTTTAATTTTGGTTGGGGGAGCAGTTTCAGAACTCCTATTTTTAGAAACGGGAAGTTATACCTGTATGAATATTGTTCATGTATCTAGTTGTAAGTTTTAAGAGCCTCTCATGTCTCACAGGGCAGAAAGGGTTAACTTACTGCTAACTTAGCACATGCACAACTTTCACATGGGTGCCACTCAGTTCTCAGGAAGACTTGCAATTACACCTGCTTTCACTCTACATATAAGTCATTTTTAGCAAAGAAATTGTGGATTTGGTTCAGAAAACTTGCTACAAAAATAGTTAAACTAACACAAGTCACCAGAGTCATAGGGTAAGACTATGAAAATTCAGTGAATTTTCTACCACTGACTGAGTATGTTAGTGTTATACATAGTAGTATAGTATTTAATTTGCAAAAGCGCCTTGGACCAACTTATTTTCCTGAGACTTTTCTTTGGATTAAAGACAAATTGAATCCGGAAAGTAGGAACAGGCAGTGGAAGCCCAGTGCACAGTTTCTCAGAATGTGTAACTGAGTCAAACTGCTATGCCTCTGGGCCCATCATTTCTTCTCTCTTTCTCAGTCATTCAGTTGTGAGCATGACTGCACTTCCTTGTGATGAGTCCTCCATTCTGTTCAATATATTGTTGGCCACTTTCTTTTGGCTTCTTGCACATTAAGCTGACTTTTGTCTTCTTCCTGTGCCTTTAACCAAATCCTCTGGGTCTCCTTCACAGCCTCTTTTTATAGTGGTCACATGATCTTATTACTCTTTGCTCTTCCGATGGCTTTTCTATTCCAAACGTATTGCTTTAAATGATCTCAGCGCAACTTGGGACTTTATTTTGTCCTCCTGACATTGCTCTCCAATAATTTTTCTGCATTTCTAATTGATTTTTATTTCTCAAATAATATTTGTACTTCATTTCCTCAACCCTTCAACCTGGCACCAAATTTTCTCATTACGTCTTCCTCTTACCTAGATCTTCACCTATTTTTTTATAGTGTTTGTGTTCTGCTTTTTTAAATAACTTATAACAAATGTCATGGTAATATACAGATTTCTTAACTGCATAAATTAAAGATTTGAAATATGACAAAGTGGTTCAAATTAAGGTGTTGACTGAACTATGGCCTTCTAATACTCAGAGAATACAGTTTCCGAAATAATGAACTGTGACCAGCATTTTGTTGTTGAGGTTACAACATCTGCCAGAGTAAAAGTTTTCTGAATGTATAAGAACTTAAACCTTTCAAAATCAACTCCACTTATACAAAGAACTATGGACAACTGGGTAATGCTGAGAGTGGGAACAGAAGCCTTCCCCAGGAAGGATCTCCCAGTTGACTATCCAATATCAAGTGGTCAGCCCGAGATAATGTATTTACAGGTAATATTATATGGACTAAGAAGTTTATATTTATGTATTTAGAACTCTCTCTCTCTCTCTCTCTTTGTGTGTGATTGTGGTGTGTGTGTGTGTGTATGTAAGACAGTAACTTAAGAAAAAGAAGCTATAAGTTTGAGAGAGACCAAGAGGGTAGCTGGGAGTAGTTGGGGTAAGAAATAGGGAGTAATATAATTATTATTATACATTTTCAAAGAATAAATACATTATTATTAAATATCAAAAGCATAATGAATATTAGGTGCTTATGGTAATACTATCCTGCACCTACTTGCTATATGTTAGATTTTTATATTTTCTATTTCAATTATTTACTTGAGTTTAATTTTTAAAAAGTCATTAAATAAATGAATATTGACTTGAAATTAAGATACAGTTCACCTAGAAGAATCTTATTTATTTAACTTAACCAAAATACTTTTGAAAATGAAAAACCCACAGAGCTAATAATAAATTTTATTTATTTAACTTAGCCAACATACTTTTAAGCAGAGCTAATAATAAAGGCTATCCTATAATACTACTCTTCAGTATCCTACCAGGAACTATCAATGTTATTTTCTGATTTTCTTAAATTGCCTTCATCTACCATACAAACTTTATTGTTTCAAATATAGAAGTTCAAATTTACTTTATCTACCAGGTAGTATAAATAAACTGCTATTTTTTCTCCTTGTGGTTTGTCTTGCCACTATGCAGAAAAAAAGATGGACAAATTAATAGAAAGATCAATACATATGTAGATATTTCCATAAATTAATTGATCAGTATAGACCAATTGATAGAACAATCCATTGATCCATTGATCTAATGATCTGTTTAGTGGTCTACCAATAATTGATCATTAGATGAATAGAAAGATAATCTAGTCCATGGATAGCTATATAGATCACTAGATCAAAAAATTAATAAATGGATATATTAGTAGATTGATTGATCAATATACCAGTAATTGATAGTTTACTGGAAAGAGAAATAGATCAATAGATAGATTAATAGGTCAGTAAACAGACTGATAGTCAATAGATAAGTAGACCAATAGATCTAAAGATAAAGCCTAGATAGATCTATCAATTTATAGAAAGGTCAATAGATAGATTTATATATTAATAGATCAACAGACAGATCAGTGATAAACAGTAAATATTAGATAGATCAATACATACATCAATAAATGAAGAATAATTCAATTGTTTGATCAATCAATAGATAGATGTGTATATATATACATACATATCAATAGATTGACACATTAATAGATCAATAGTTAAATCTATAAATTCATAGCTCAATAGATAAATTTGTATATTCATAGCTAACCATTTGGCGCTACTCATTCTTTTAATGGCTCTCTAGAGCATCAGACTTCAAAGTCAAGTGTCAAATCTTTCATTTCTACCCCCTTCAAACTTAGTTTCTCTGGTTCCCAGGAAATTCTTTTTTTAAAACTATTTTTTCAATTTTTTTTTATTAAATGATGCTGTTTCTTGCTTAGCTTGACTTTTCTTTGTCAAAATAGTCATATTCTATGTTTGTTTTACTTTCCCATCTTTATAGCCATCTTACTTCATTTTGAGATGACAAAACCAACCCTTCCTTGAGAATACTCCGCACACAGGTCTGAGTAGGAATCTGATTCTCAGCTGTGGTCAGAGTGTGGAGTTTCTCTTGGAATGCACACCATTCTATGACTACATTTTGCTTATCAGTATCTTTTGCCATCGATTGGAGCTATGACTTCCATTTTGTTGCCATCAGAATTATGGAGTGATTGGCAGGAAGCAAATACTTAGAATTTATCTAGAGGATTAATAGTTCTTGAAGATATAGAACCATTCAGGCAGTTAAAGGAATAATCCACTATGGTTTTACCGAGAACTGTGTTGGAGCTAACAGCCTGCTAAGGCATTTCCAGAAATGAACAAGAATTCAGATGCTAACACTGAGTGGTCAGGCAGGCATTTTCTCTGGCTTCCGTTTAGAGTTGTGGACTATGAAGTCAAGACTGAAACAGCAACAAGGATGTGTATAGATTTTTGCACGAACTGAAATGACATTTCCCTCTTGTCTCAATTCTTAATTGGCTGCTCATGGTCACTGGGGTGTTTACACAGCCTCAAGCCTGGCTCCATTCTGTGGCCATCTGTCTCAGTTATAAGCTCACTACAAGTTCCATATGGCTCCTCAATTCGGAGCCTGAAGCATTCTCATGTTCCATAGGGCCAGTTGAGACATTACCTTATTTGTTTTGAGTTTGGAATAACTGGAATTGAAATTAGCAGGACTCTACATCTCTCAGAATGCTTTTCTTTTAATAGAAGATGTTGCCATGGGCACCTGGCATCTCTGTCACATCTTCGCACATGTTTACTTTCTAAATAGAGAACATGTAATTTTTTTCACTCTGAAAATAATAGAAAGAAGGGCACATTCTCATTTATAATGCATAACACTAGCACAGTTTCCACCAGATTCATGCCCAACTTCCTAATTTTTTCACAGCACCAAACATTATTTTTTCATTTGTCTGAGGTGGTGATGAGGGTGCTTGGCTTTCTTGTCTGGGAATTGCAAAACCAGAAGTTCTGAAGACTCATCTAACCAAATACTTTTATTCAACTCAAGCATATTAAGTGAGTGACCTGATTTGTCTCTTCATGGAGATTCTCTGATCTTGAATTTCTTTTGCTTGTCCTGCAGAATTCTAATCCTTGATCTGTGCAATAGCTATTTACTTATTGTTGAGGAATTTAAAAAACCATCCAAATCCATTACAATTCCATCTTGCAGATATTGGGGTCTTGGCTTGCTAAGTCCTTTCTCATGTCCTCAACAATCCTCAATTCCCAAAGCCCCATTGTTTTCTTCATGACTCAAATTCTCTTATTTTCACCTCCCACATGGTTTCCTACTTATTCTCAGTCTGATCAACTGGACCACTTCATGCTTATTTCATTTGTTTTCATGTTGGAAGAGGATTATTTCTTCCATAAAAAACTAAATCTTTCAACTGTACGCTGTGAGCTTACTGTATCAGTTCACTGACTGTTCTTGTATCCTGCTTCCTTCATTCTCCTATTTGATCATCTTAATAAGCATTTATGCCAACATTTTTTTACAGTGTGAAACAAAGAGCAAATACCTTGCCACTCATATTTCTTTTGTATCTACCTCCTGTACTCATCACTAAAACTTACAGACTCTTTCTCTGTACATACTATTTTCGCTTTCCTCCTTTCTCCTTCCTTTCTTTAGCTCCCATTAACTGCCTTAAAGAACACGTCGCCATCACTGTCAGAAATTCATACCTCTTGCATGTTTCTGTCATCGTGGCAGCTTTTTTTCCCTGGCTACCCTTTCAACTGTGAATATTTCTTAGACTTTATGAACTGCAATAAGCCAATTAAACAATAAGTGACCTCAGCTATGTTTTCTCAGCAGGTAATAATAGGTATTCTAAAAGTCAGAGGTCAAAACAATTTGGCCTTACCCAAGATTTTCTACTGCGTTGTAATGTGAGCGGGACACAAACTGATTTCTGCTAACAAACACAAGCACTTATAAGCAAAGCAAATATCAAATAGCTCTTTTTTATTTGTTTTTCTTTTTCAGTTTACCTTCTTGTGTTTTTAAAATTAAACAAAATCATTGTTTATCATGGCAGCAGAAATGAAAACACACAGTCAATGTAAAGTAGTCACTCCTGTAAACAATTGCCCAGTCCCAAACTTTGTGGAATGGCCAGTCTGAAGTCTGAAGCTTAGCTTGGGTGTTTGTATTTCTACCACCAACCACATTTGTATTCACTTATTGCCACACGTACACACACAATGGAAAAAGGATACTGTGGCAGCACTGAAATTAGGAATGAGTCTTTCATCAACCATGTATCCCTCTGGCTTATCTCTTGCCCTTTCTCATATTTTGCTATAAATCTCCCTTTGTCTCTTTTCTATTTATATTCACACTTAGACCTGTTTATGTATCTACATGCATACATTACAGCTAAGGATCAACATATGAGGGAGACAATGCTCGGGTTTTGTTTGTTCGTTTTGAGTTTGAATTACCTCATTTAATATTGCACTTTTCAAGTTTATCTATTTTGTTGCAAATTTTATATCTAAACAATGTTCGTATGTGCACACGTGCACGCGTACACACACACACAAACACACACAGAGAATCCATTCCTCTGTTGATAGGCATCTAGGTTGGTTCTGTTTCCTTGTTTTCATAAATAAAGCAACAATGGACATAACTGTTCAAATTTTTTTTATAGTAGTGTATGGAATTCTCTGGTTATATGACAAAGAATAGACAAGCTGAGTAAAGTGCTAGCTAAACTTTTTGTTTAATATGGAATTAAACATAAAACACTCCTTAGTATTGAGATAATTATAGGCATCACATCAGAGAACCACAAACTACACTATAAAGAAATAGTGATAAAGCCCATCTGGCAATGGCATGAAAGCAAATTGAAGTAACATTGTCAAAGACTCAAAAATAAACCAGCAAAGCTATGGCCACAATGTTTAGAACTGAAGTTGCAAAAGCATGCAATGGGAAAAAAAAACTTAATAAATGATGCTGGCACAGCTTGATATCCACCTAAAGAATGAAATTAGATTCATATACTTCACCTTATACCAAAAAATCAGTTTGATGTAGATCAAAGTTCTTCAATTAAAACTCTTAAAACTAAAACTGGTAGAGAAAGTTTCTGGGAGACACTTGCAGACACTGGGGTGGACAAAGAGTTTCCGAGCAGAAGTTCAGCAGCATAGAAATGAGTTTCTAGTACTTACAGATGGAACTACATGAAGTTAGAAAGGTTTTGCCCAGTAAAATAAACTTCCCATTGAGCAAACAAACAAACGTAAGGATGGGAAAATTTCTTTATCAGCCCTACTTCAGACAGGGAGCAAATATACAGATGGCAGAAAAGTGGAAAAATAAAATGCTAATGAAATAAACTTTAAATCAAAAAATGGGCTAAAGTTTCAAAAGAAGTTTTTAAAAGAAGAAACAAAAATGACCGAAAACCATTCTAAAAAGTGCTCAGTGTTCAGAGTTATCAGTCAAATAAAACCTTAAACTGCTTTGAGGTGTCACCTATTCTAGAAAAGCTCTCACTGTAAAATCTGAAAACAAGTTTGAGTGGATTTTGGAAAAGAGGAACTTGTTCACTGGTAATGGCAAGTTAGCATAAACATTATAAGAATCAGCTCGGGGCTGGAATCTCCCACCAAATAAAATCATATTTTGAAGACTGATTCAGACTTTGATTTTTAATCGACATTCAATTCATTCATTTTCTTAGTTTTATTGGGCACCATGACTCAGTTATTTTGTAAATTCAAGTACAGAGGTGGAAAATGAATGTGTGTAAATCCTTTTATAATATCGCCATATCATAAAACAGGTGGACAATTTTGTGAAATTACCTTAAACATGCTCTATGTAGTTCTATCATTTCTGTGATAATGGGGGGAGGGAAGGAAGATAGATAGAGATAGGAGAGAAAAGGTCAATAGAATAATATTATTTACATTGTTACAGTGATTTGAATTGGCTCAATGAGACAACATTGGTTCGTAAAACAGAATTATTGGCAGTGTGTATAACAGTACAGTGTAATCAGCAAAATGACTATGAAATCATTCATAACAGTTCAGTTTACCAAATCAAACCAATCACTTTATTTTCTTTAGCACTTGAAAATAGCATATACTTCCCATAGCTTTCGCCACAGCAAATCATTTTCGCACTATTCCATTATTTAACTCGTCCTGCCACATGCTGTTTAGCACTACTGCAGCTTCTTTACCTTCAGAGAGATATCTTCTTTACTGCTTGCATATTCCTTGCCACTTTTCTTTTGCCATTTTCTAGTACAAATATGTTCACTAAATATTTCTGTTGATAATATCTTTCCTTATGGTTTATCATTATCAACAAATTCCTCAAAGTTAGTTCTAGATTAAAAATGTGAATATATTTGATTCTTGGTGAATGACATACTTACTTCTTCTAGAAAAGTTTAAAAAATTATAATAATGTTAAAGATTATATACAATTCTAACAAACATATTTTTGTGTTAATATGGAAACGAAGCAGAGTTCTTTATCAGGGGAAATAGTTCTCCATTCTGTCCAGGGGTGATGCACTTATTGGCATAAATAAGATAGCCATTTATTGAACTTTAGAGGACTGAGATCTATGAAAGGTGTTAAAATGGAGATGTCATAGCTACTTCTGTTCAGATTCTGTTTTAAAAGAACCAGAAGAAAAGCTTGGGTATTTGTATGTCTTCCAGCCATAATGATTCTCTTTTAGACTGTTAACATACCATCATCTGAGAAACACTGGTTATTCCTGGTCAATGACAACTTCACATGTCTTTAGTTGACTCTGCCCTGTCCTTCTGACAAATCAGCCTTACAGACAAACTCAGCATAGATCTAGCTGAAAATATTTTCTCCCTTTTTAAATGTTATACCTTCATCTGTATCTATGAAAGCAATAAACCTTTCCTTGTTGCTCCACATCTGTGCTGTGAAGAAGATGCTGGTTTTTCCGGGCCACCCAGAACTGATATAATCACACAGAAATTGTATTAACTAAATCACTGTTTGGCCTATTAGCTCTAGCGTCATATTGGCTAGCTCTTACATATTAATTTAACCCATTTCTATTAATCTGTGCATCATCACGTGACAATGTCTTATCAGGTTGCACTACAATTCTTAAAGCATTATGAATTGATTGTATTATATTTCACAATTCTAACCCTTACTGAATTGAACATGTTCTATTTCTTATAAATTTATTCAACTTATCAATTACCCTGTCAGTCACATAGCCCTCCCAAACTCTTTGTGCCACCATATATTGCTCTAGTGCCTTCACTTTCATAATGAAATTGTCCTGGTCAATATCAAAACACTGATGGCTTGCTTTGCTTAAATTCCATGTTTAACAAAAAATTTAATGTACCTGGATGCAAATTTGCTACAGTTGACTCATGTTGTCAAAATATTAGTTCAGTCATCATCTCCCTAATGAAATCCTCATGGAAACTTCATGTTGTCACTTTCCAGAATACAGTTCTCTTGTAGTTTGCCATCCCCTTTTGCTTATCTCGCATTTTGTCTACTTTTGTCAGCTATGCAGGGAACTGTTCTCTGCAGATGTCATGATCCCGGCTGGTTTGCACAGCTGTCTCCAGCCCTACTTTACTCAGACCCTCCTGAGTTGAGCTCTCAGGTTTCCATGGGAACAAGTGCTTATATACATTCTCTTCCACCACATCTATTAACTGCTATTGAACACATCTTTACATGTGACTGTGTTTGCTACATGTATACAGTTGTATTTCCCAAGGGTACTTTCCAAAGAATCAAGCCTGCAATCTAATCACTCCTCTCTCGGTTATGTGTCACCTGAATTCTGTCTTTCAGTGAATTCTATTTACAGATGAAAATAAAACAGAATAAGAGCAGCAGTGTGTGTTCAGTCTATCTAGTTCTTGATTCTCTCAATACAAGACCAGCAAATAAGATGTGTAAAGGATATACACAGACAGTCGTAGTGTGGGCACAACCAGAAGTCAGTTACTCATAAGCCCACACAAGTTAAAAAAAAAACTATTAAATGTAAATCAATATGTCCTTTTTCTGCTAAATTGCAGCCTTGTTTCTTTACATATAGTAAGGTGAACTTAAGACCCATGACATTCTGCCCATGGCCTTCCACACATACCTTGCCATTCACGGCCTATTCTATCTCTTTACAGAAGTCAAGGATAGCCTATTCTTCTCCCATCAGCACCTACATAGCTCATAGTTTCCTCAGAAAATACTGCTCCAGTCCCCATTTGCAGTTAATGTCCAGTTCTAGACCACTTCTTCTTTAAATAGATTTCTCCTACTTTCTAGCCTGGATAATTCATTTGTAACTCTAACCTTCCATAGAAAACTAAGGCTTTCCTCACTCCTTTCCTCATTTCTGGTCCTGACTGAATACTGTTTTACATGCTTCCTTTCTTATGCCTTTTACTATGTTATGATCTAATTTCCTTTTCATCTAATTATGCCAAGATTTCTTAAGAATGACCAGAACTTTCTCAGGATAGAGTTAGCATTTTTTTTTTGTCTGAAACCTTAATAATAACTACAGTATTCTCTAAGGACATACCCTAATATAGAATATTTTACTTCTTATGTCAGTATTTTTATGAAAATAGACAGATTTTAGTAGGTCTTGTTAGTTCATGTGGAAGCATTCTGAAGTTCTAATTAATAAACCAAGAATTGGGTGACTTTGATACCAAATTGATGACAGCTAATTTTCAGTTGTCTGGTGTGGGAGGTCCATCTATCTGTGTGTTGTTTTTCTTGGTTAAGGAATAAAGAAACTACCTTAGCCTGTTGATAGGGCATAACTTAAGTAGACAGGGAGACAGAAATGAATGCTGGGAGAAAGGGGCAGAGTCAGAGAGATACCATAGAGCCTCCATAGTCGGATATGATGAATCTTTGCTAGTAAACCACAGCCACGTGGTGATATACAGATTAATAGAAATGGGTTAAATTAATATAAGAGTTAGCCAATAAGAAGCTAGAGCTAATGGGCCAAACAATGTTTGGATGAATATGGTTTCTGTGTGATTATTTCGGTTCTGGGCAGCCAGGACAAACAAGCAACCTTCCTATAACAGTTGTCAGTAGTATTTTCCTGAGGTCCATGAACTTTAAGCACATAGGTACCAGATCTTCAATTCTGATCTTCAGAAGCATTATGGTGAAAGATTTGGTATTTGGATTTTGAGAGTTGAATTCATCTCCCTGTGGACTATCAATTGCAGTTAGAATACAGTTTCTGCCTTTGAAATATGCATACAGATTCTTCGTATCCACTTAAATAATCACAGACTGCCATGGGAAATATAAAGCTAACAACGACCTCATGAAACTGAGGTTTTGAAAACTACTGCACCAGTGAAATATTGGCAATATGGAGCCACTGGGTTTCTGGCTTATTATTTCTCCTGTTTCTTTCACTACACAGTTCCCTCTCAGATTTTATCTTCAGAAGTGGCCAGTTGGCTCTTGAATGGTCTCATAATATTCAAAATGAGCACTGTTGGTGCTATTCTTCTGAGAGCCAGGACTACTTGAAACTAAATTGCGATGGCACTTACTGGTTAGTGTCACTGTTTTACTTTATTATTGGTTTTGATTCTAATGATCACACTTCTGCCTTTCTTGCAGTTAAAATGGCAACAATTCCCTAGGCACTCGATACATTCTTTGTAATCCCCTCCCCTTGGCAAGACACAGCAAGGATGCTGGCTTCTATATTCATGAAGGCCAGCAAGTCAATTTGATCTTTCATGACTTACTCATGGTAGAAATCAGCAGCAACCAAGGAAGCATATTGGTGGCTGCAGACACTGCTTGCAGATTCCAGAACACTCCAAACCAATGGTAAGCACAGTAATAAATCACCAAGAGTGAGAACTATTTTTCCTTCAAATATTTGCAAATAAAACTTTCCCCATAAACAAACATTTTTTGAGAAAAAATTAAAAAAAAAATAACATGGAAGAAAAAAAATATCTTTTTGACCTAATACTTTAACAATGTTTTATTTACTTGTGTTTAGTAAATTATCCACACATACAGTCATTAATTTAAATAGGAAATGCATCTATATAATAAAACACTCATAAAATATGGTATGTATTCTATAAAAGCATTGCATTAGATCCTTCCTGTCTCCTGTTTCAGCCAACTGAACAGTTACTGATTTCTTGCCTTATGGTTAAGTCCTGTGCTTCTCCATTTATGCTTATATTTCTCTTTGCTTAAGGGACTTAAATAATTTCTAGTTTTAACTCAAAAGTCCAGCTGCTGTAAGAGAGATGATATTCAAATAATATCTATTTTGTTTCAAAGAAAGCCACACATTCTGAGCCACAATCAACAGTAAGTAGCCATCTTTCTTTAAAGAGAAACATGTTTGTTCTCATGAGGGCTGGAGGTACAATCTTGAAACACATAAATATTTAAGAAACAGCCAAAGTCAGAGAGAAAAAAAAGAAAGAGAGAGAGAGAATCTATAGCATCTTCTATGGACATTAGGTGGCTTTTAAAAGTTATAGTGGGAAATTTTTACAGAATCTCAGTTACACAGTAAGCTTACTTTTATTTTTTTTGAATGTTTTTCATACAATATATTTTATCATGCTTTTCCCTCCACAAATTCCTTCCAGAATCTCTCTACCTATTAACACACTTTATGTTCTTTATATCTCTCTTTAAACAAACAAGAAAAACAGGAATCAAAATTGGCAAACAAAAGCAAATGCTGGTTATGGCTGAGTCACATTCTTCTCTAACTGAAAAAATTTCAGTTACCCCACTTTATGAATAATCACTAAGTGGCTAAAACTAAGCTTCAAGAATCTTCTAGATTATCCCAAACCAGGTAAATGAGGTTAATAGTAACTATAAATCCTCAAGCCCAACACAAGTGAGGGGGGTATTTTGCAAAAATCCTTGTCAAAAGACATAACCATGGTTTAGGAAGAATCTCCTTACTCCATATCATAGGGAAAACTCAAGCTACACAGCACAGAGAGGGTACTGAAAACTGCTACCAAGAAGGATCTATTCACAGAGAAAGGTGGATCCCCATGAGAGTAATTCATTTCTCAAAGGAAAGTTTCAGAACCGAAGAGATTAGAGCAATGTACTTCAGTTTCTGAAAGATGACAAATGTCAGTTTAGATCACAAAAAATGTGAAGATTTAAAGGAGAAACATAGAATAATAAGAGAAAAACAAGTAATGATTAAAGAAAGAGTTAAAGAAATTTATTATCACTAAACCTGCCCCACAGAGAACACTGGAAGGAAACTTTAGACTGTAGAGAAGGATAAATATATCCAAGAGGGTACAGAGAAAATAATAAATGATTCTAGAATCATGGTTAATCAAAGTAAGGCTGTGAAAATAAACTAAGTGCTGGCAACTAATATGCTTTTTGATAATAACTTTGAGTGTTAATGACCTCAATTCCCCAACAATAAACATATACTAATTGTCTTACAAAACAGAATCTGTTTGTTTGTGATCTACAAGAAACACATTTCATCTTCAAGGTTGGAGGCTACCTTGCATTGAGAGGATGAAAGAAAGGATTCCAAGAATTGGGATCAGTGGTTTTTATAGAAATCTAAAAACAAAAAAGCAAAAACAAAACAAAACAAAACAAAGCAAAAAAACAACTCACCTTGAATTGAATCTAACAAAAATGTGAATGATCTTTATCATGGGATCTTTAAAAAGCTGAAGAAAGAAATCAGGGAAGGCATTAGGCTAAAGCTAGGAACTCTTCTCATGGTCACAAATAGGAGGAATATTGTGTGAATGACCATGCTACGAAAATCAATTTAGGTTCAACACAATTTCAGTCAAAATCTCTATTCCTTATTTTCACAGAAATATAAAAAGAAACCCACTGTGAAAATTGATGTGGAAGCACAACATACCCTGGGCAACCCAAACAATTCCAAGTAAAAAAGAACACTGTTGGAGGCATTAGCATACTTCACCTCAAGTTATGTTATAGAACTAGAGTAAGAAAAACAGCATGGTACTGGTACAAAGGAGACATTAAAAACCACTGGACTGAGAAATCGCCACACTGATATTCAAAAGGGCTGTACCAGTTTTCATTCCCACCAGCAATGTAGAAGTGTTCCCTTTTCCCCACAACCTCTCCAGCATAAGTTGTCATCAGTGTTTTTGATTTTGGCCATTCTTACAGGTATAAGATGGAATCTCAGAGTTGTTTTGATTTGCATTTCTCTGATGACTAAGGATGTTGAACATTTTCTTAAGTGTCTTTCAGTCATTTTAGATTCCTCTGTTGAGAATTCTCTGTTTAGGTCTGTACTCCATTTTTTTTATTGGATTATTTGCTTTCTTGATGAGAACTTAGGCAACAATGAGGACACTAAGAGTGACTTACACAGATCTAATCTACATGGGAAGTAGAAAAAGACAAGATCTCCTGAGTAAATTGGGAGCATGGGGACCTTGGGTAAGGGTTGAAGCGGGGAGGGGAGAGGAAGGGAGGGGAGCAGAGAAAAATGTAGAGCTCAATAAAAATCAATTTAAAAAACCCATTGGACTATAAGACCCAGACATAGTATATTCCCCACAGCTTCCTGATTTTTGACAAAGACTCCAAAAATATAAACTAGAGAAAAGACAGACTCTTCTCCAAATGGTTCAAGGAAAATTTCATGTCCTCAGCTGTTGCCTGGCTCATGAAGAACACTTTTGATTGTGTTAGTCCATTTTTCCCTCTAACTTCTTCCCTACCTCTCTTCCCCAATTCCTTTCTTTTTCTCATCTTTGTCAGTTCCATTATCAACCAACTTTGGCAACAGGAAGCAAACCTAAAACCCAAGGATTTTTGTTACACTGTCTTCACTTAGATTCTCGTATTAAGAGGTTGTTTCTGGCCCCTGTGTCTATAGTCCTCCTTTGCTTGCTTACATTTATAGTCTACACTTAAGTGACATGTTAGCAAGAGAAATGTGCAAAAGTTATAACCACTCCATTTACTTAGAAACATAATTCTGAAGGAATTCAATACTTTAAAAATGTATAAACTGTTATACTTAAAAGAATTTGAAAACCCTCGTGGAAAAGCACATGCTAATCCAACATTCCTTTTAGACACCAAATCTGTTACCTAACCCCCAATTCACTGATGAAATAATCTCATATACCCAGAAATGTCTAATATGCTTCAATTTGTAAACAACCCAGGGAAAAACTCACAAGGGACCTACCAGAGGAATTGTACAAAATTTGCAAAGCTTACTGATTGAAACACTCTGTGGGATGTTTTTATCTTTCTTCATTTCTCTGTTTTCTTAAAATTACACTAACATTCCTAATGTGGTCCAATATGATTTCATTTGGGAGGAGTACATGTACAAAGATAAAAACCTAGAGTTTAATATTTTCTTCTTGCTTTGCTGTTTCTCCTTCCAGCCTCCTCCAGCCCATGCAGCCATGTGTACTCCTTGGGCTGGTATAGGACCATAGTCTCCATGTTTACGGTAATCCTTTAGATGGATCAGAATTAATCCAAGGGATCTGATGTTTGCTTTGGAATTCAATGGTGAGTTTGGGTCCAAAGAAACCTTTCTCCTGTTTGGTGCATCAACCATCCTACCCAGGACATGGGGTGGGAGCAGCTCAGAGAAAGCAGAGGCAGTGAGAAGTCCATTCTCCTGAGCTGTCAAGGTGGCCTTTGACTTTCTAGAGTTTCATCTTCAGGAAAGGTCTTTGTTTTTGCTTAGAGGTCCAGTACTCAGCTGTGAGCCCATGGAGATGAGACATTCGAAGTCACACTTGGTCCTGCTCAGATAAGTCTATGCCATGCCAGCAGGAAACACTATCGAACAACTCCCTAGCTTCTGTAGACCTGTTTGTCTCTTAAGCAGGTGACAGAAAATGTTTCCATATTTGTAGGTACACAGGTCTTTTTCCCTTTTCTTCCTTGGTGATTCGCAGGGCCGTTTGACCTCTGACTCCCTGGAGATTCTACACTAGCACTGGCTTGAGGGTATAGCTTAGGAAGAATTTGGCTCTCTTTTGTTATGGTGATTCCACCTGTAATTAAGGTTCTAGCAGTGGGCCCCACACACCTGCCTCCCCCAGTTGATTCTGCCTGAGGCACCGGGCACCTGTAATCTCCTTCTCCTACTCCTGATGGGAGGAGGCCATGCCCTTTTAAACCCTCTTGCCCACTAGTATAAATACCCGATTTGAGTTTAATAAAGTGGCCATTTACTCTTGGTAAGTGAGCAGGTCTCTTTTGTGTGTGTCTGTTTTAACCCTCAGGACAGTTGTCCATTCTCATGGACTCGAGTTCAGGAAAGCACGCCTGAATCGGGCCTGGGTATTCACAGAAAAGGCGGGCACTTACACATATTCATTCTGGAAAATATGAATTAAGACAAACAAGTTTGGATGAGTGTTGGCTGCACTTTTCTGTGAATTCCCATACCCGATTTAGATGCACGCTTTCCCGAATCAAGCCCATGAGAATATGGGAATTACCATAACAAAAGAGGGCCAAGTTCTTTCTAAGCTAAACCCTCAGGCCGGTGCAAGAGCAGAGAGGCCAGGAAGCCAGAGGAAAAAACGACCCTGCATAGCGCCTCGAGCAAAGGGAAAAAGTCTGGGTACCAACAGATGAGAATCTCTCTCTCTTTCTCTCTCTCTCTCTCTCTCCTTCTCTCTCTCTCTCTCTTTCTCTCTGCATGTGTGTGTCTTCATATGCTTATGTCTTTATGTATTCATCATTCTAGAGAGTTTTCACTGTCCACTCCACTTGCTGGTCATCACCTACACTGTCTTTTTCTCTTGCTGGAAGTTTCAGACGTTTATTTAAACAACTGCCTCTTTAGTCTATAGAGCAGATGTTAAGAACACTGAGGCCTAACAGCTCTTTCCTGTGTGTTCAGTATACTTGGCAAAAACAATGATATTTACATTTAGCCATTGAGAAATAAGGTGCGGTGGAAGATAACTGACATAAATTGTTTCTCTTTTACTCTGCTAAAAATATATATAATCTTGCTATACTTCATAGAAATCAGTACGTTACTTATAAGAAATTTACATGCTAGTAGATCACCAGATATTGTGTGTGTGTGTGTGTTTTGATGTGTTTGCATGGGTGGGATAATCGAGGCTAATATGAAATGTCTTCCTCAGTTGCTGTTCACTCTAATTTGGGGTGAATCACTGAACCTGAAACACTTATTTGAAGGGGCGAGGTCAGTCGGTAATTAAAGATCCACCAGACTAGCTTAATACAAAAGATACAACTTTAATAAACAGAAGGAAAACTGACACCAGGTCCATCCGGAACATAGGAGCCAAGCGAGAGAGGGCAGGGAAGCGCACCCGCCAGGTTTATAGGCAAATTTTTGCCTTAGGGCAACACACCCCACAGACAGAATGTGATTGGCTGAACTCCCCTATCATCTCCCCCTTTTTTCTAAAATAAGACAGAACAAAACCAAATACAACTATATACAATAGGAACAAATAATAAATATAAAATTACAAACAACAAACAATATTAAGCAAGAAACATATAACAAAAGTTTTTCTAAACATTCTATTTCAAGGAGTCTAAATAATGTTGAGGGTAACTACAACTATCTAATCTTCAACGCCATCAAAGATCTGAGAAGGGAAGTAATTTTACTCAAGCAACCTGGAAATACAAGCGAGAAACTTCTAAAATGTGCAACAAATGGAAGAGACAACTGATTACCTGGGCAATCACCCAAAGTCTCACTTGCAATGTTGAGTCAACCAACTTTGGCTAAGGCCTGATGTAACTGAATTGCCATTTTCAAAGGCAAGGAACCTTTCAGAACTCTCTTACCCTGTCTTGGCAAGATAAGACAATCCTGTATTTATCCATTTACGGATATTCTGTAATTCTGTCAGTGGTTGAGGTATGGACTTTTTCTTTGCCCAAAGGTCAGTTCTGTCAGGAAGAAGACAAGCTCCAGGTGGAGTGTCTTTGGTGTTCAACGTTCTCTTGGGAGTAGAGCAGTGATGCCAGGAGTAATTGTGTCTTGTTAGTATGGAACTCTAGATTAGATTAAAGGCCATTTCCTACAGCTCTTCGAAGAGGTTGAAGATTATACTATCTATACAAAATATGATCTCTATGCACCCAAATAACCTGATTAGCCTAAATATAAGTATGACAAACATATATGACTATTGATTTATATCTATCTAACTTGAAGACTAAGAGAATAAACAACTGTGCAATGAATGAGGACAATGACCTTCAAATGTAAACAATGTATACAATATCTTAATCAGAGGTAGAAATGTAAATATATGTCAATAAAAATAAAGATAGAAGCATACTCACATACAATATTTAGAGGTAGAAGCATACTCGCATACAATATATAGAGGTGGAAGCATACTCACATACAATATTCAATATATCAAGGTACAAGAATCAATGCCAATACAATTTTCTAAAAACAATAACTCATAAATACCAATATATTATTATCCCATTACCAATCAATCCTTTTTTTAAATAATGATAAACACCCCTGAGCTTATAAAATGCCTCCCCCATCCTCTCATCCCCATATCAATTATAACCAACCCCTAAATGATGTCCCTAAACCTGAGGGCTAATACTACTGGGAGAGGGGACGTCATCCTCTAAAATTGCTTCCAGCTGTCATGGGGGCGACGTTTTTCTTAGGGGGGTCCTGTGAAAATAAATGATGGTAAAATTCCAATATTAACATTTGGTGTGGGACAGTTGCAAATAGTCTCTGAGTGTTTTGAGGAGGTCTGGCCAGAGTGTTGTCAAAAGTTGTGCACCATTCAGAACTGTCTTGTGCAGCTGGTACCAAAAAACAGGTCTAAAAGTAGCACTATCAACATTATGACATCAGAGTAACCAGGTGGAGTTGATGTTGTGGGGCCCCATCTTCATCCCAGAAACTATAAAGAATACTGCAGGAAAATTTATTGTTTGTTATGGGAAAGTTAAACATTATCTATGAAGACATATACAGACATATATATTAATAAAGACAGAAACAGATGTGGGGAAAGGCAAAGAAAATTTATCAATTATAATTATACTGTCCCATATGGCTCTTGACATAAGACAGAAACTCTAGGATATCGCTTATCAACAGGCTTGGAAATGAAAAGGGACTGAGCCACAGTCCAACTGCAAAACCAGCTCTACATATTTATAAATAAATGCACATTAGTACATATTAAAAAATAGTAATACTTGCCTAAACTATTTGGTTTTATTGCTGATCCTCTTTGGGTTGTAGATGGTTTCTATCCACTAGTATTCAAATATCCAGGGTCCCTTGAATTCTTTGAAAATGAGTGTTTTCCTGTGGAGATAAGAAGAGAACCCTGCCCCCAACCTATATAGTTTTCTTACCTTTAGTGTGATTATTATCCTTGTGAATGAGTTGTTATTTATCTCTCCCAAGAGGCTTCTCCTCTTTAAACCGAACCTTTATTAATTTTGATGGTATCTTTTTTTTAATATAAAAGATACAGCTTTAATAAACACAAGGAAAACTTACACCAGAATCCCAACGGTCCATCCGGAACTTAGGAGCCAAGCGAGAGAGGGCAGGGAAGCGCATCCGCCAGGTTTATAGGTAAATTTTTGCCTTAGGGTAACACGCCCCACAGACAGAATGTGATTGGCTGGCCTCCCCTATCACTTATTTGACTAGAATGTCTGATCATCAAGCCAGAAATATTTTGTCTCAGTCTCCCCAGCACAGGGTTTAAAGTTCACACGGCTTAAGCATATTCTTTTGTGTGGGTACTGGGATTTGATCTTAGTTCCTCATGATGGTGCAAAAACTAGTTTATGGACAGAATCATTGTTCCTGACCTATAGGTTATTATTTTTTGTGTATGGTTTTTATTGTTGTTCATTGTGTGTTTGTTGGGAGTAGGAGGTGCCATAGTATATGTGTGAAGGTGAAAATAAAACCTTCAGAGTGATTCCTATGCTTGGGTTGAGTTCTCAATATGACTATAATATATTATTTTACTAAATCATATTTGACATGTAGTTAGTTTTTCTGATTGGGACATATAATGGCAATATATAATAACTTGAATAAAGCAATTGGAATCTGATCTTTGCAGTGGGCATTTTGGAAAACTGAACATATGACCAGTATCTCAGATGAGTATTGCAATATTGGAAGTAAGGTAAGTGATATTATTTGTTTAATTTTTGTCTGTCAGTATATTATGTTCTCAATATTTTTGCCTCAGTTTTAAAAATACTCCATCACTATTGGGAGAAAAATCTTAGTGTGCTTTCTGTACATAGACATGGCCAAGCCTCTCGCCTGCTAGGACATCAAATTTACACCTTTCTCAGAAATAGGGAGAAAAAAAGTGGCAGAGGGAAAGGCCAAGTTAAGCAAATAAACACACTAAAGGCCAGCCCAGTGACGTCCACTTTGTAGTTAATCTCTATTTATCTTAAAATAATTTCTCACTTTGTCAAATTTAATGGTCCATTCATAATGAAATGTCACAGAATTCACAACTGGTTTTGATGATAAAATGGTTTAGGAAGGTAATCATACTGTATAGATCGTTCTATTTCTTAAAGCACTTCCAAATGTGTGCTTTCCTTTTCTCCTCGCAGTAACCTTCAGTGCAGCATGCTGAAATATTATTCCCTCATGTTTCAAAGGCAACTAATGTTCACAGAATTGATTGATACAGATAAAAAAAATAGTTAGCCTAGGAACCAGGTCTTCTGATTCTGTATCTGCTCTTTCCTATCCATTGTTGGTGAATTTCTGTCAGTATCAAAATAAAACTGTTAGAGGCTGAATTTCTTGAGGTTTTTTTTTTTTTTTCAGATAATCTTTTGAAGGAGTGATCTCCCTGAAAATGTTCAATAGGCCAATAAAGAAATGGTGAAGGGAGGAGCCAGTACAGAAGCAGGCTCAAGTGAAGAGACCTCTCAGATGGGCCACACTGGAAGCTCTCATAGGCATCACACTGGAGGTCTTTTTCCCAGAAGAGAGAACAGTGTGGTGTTTCCTTCTTTCTTGGGTCAGTCATTTGTTTACAACAGCATGAGAGTGGAAACCTTATCAGATGGATAGAAGTGATAACCAGAGTCAAAGAAGGATGCCACACTAAAGACTGTACAAGGATCTGTCATGTTGAGTTTTATGTATGTTTATATGTGTTTATGTTTATATATATATGTAAATATATGGTGGTATAAGTAGTTGTTATATTTGATTTTTCATGTAAATACTTCTCTATTCTTCCACTTAGTTCTCTTAATTTTGTAATTATTTTAACATAAATCATGAAATTCACCACTTCTTAAGTATTTTAAACAGATTCAACAAAGACACCCTTGAAGTCCATGTTATAAAAGATTATAATCTTAATCCTATTCTTTTTGAAGTCTTTCAGAGATTATAAAATATACTACCTGAAATAACTTTAGATATTTCTAAATAAAATCATTAGATTTTATACTCTAATTCTAAACCAAATAAGAAAGTGGAAGATTATATAACATTTGCATCATTTCATAAAATTGACAAGAGCTTATGATCACAAATGGACGCCTTTTGTTTCACAGGTCCATTAATTCACTTTCAAGTACATTCAAGGCTAAGATGTTTACTATCAAAGAGTTATGTAGGCAACATTACTGAAATCTTTAATTTTGTAGACAGTAATGTGTTTTTATTCAACCATAAAAGCTAATCTATAAAATGAGAAGAAAATCCTGTAGTATATTTTCATTCTTTTCCCCAAATGCCTCAAGATTTCTTTCTGTTTCAAGAACTTTTGTTAGTAATCTTTAAAGCTAGGTAGGCTGATGAGGTTTCCCTTCATCTGAAAACTCAACCATACCTCCCATCAATCCTAAGACAAATTTTGCAGAATGTAGAGTTCCAGATGGTGAGATCTGCTGCCATTTCGAAATGGTACATCCTTTGCTCTCGTTACTTTCCAAGAGGAAGTCTGTTCTCATTCTGATTACCATTCTCCTTCCAGGCAGGTGTCAAGGGCTCATTTTCTGTCATTGGTTTTCAAAAGTTAATTTTATTTCTTGAAATGACATTTTTCTAGATTTAACCTCTTTAAGTTTTCGTAGAATCTTGAATTTTAAGATTTCTTTTTTAAATTTGAGAAATTTTCTGTCATCATTTCTTCAATAGCTTTTCACTCCTACCTTCTCTTCCCCATTTTGCCTGTATTTTCAATGACATGGATATTACTTTTTAAAATGCAATTCCCTGCATCTCTTCAACTTTATATTTCTTTTAGGATATATTTTTACTTGCTAAGGTTGGGAAATATAGACCATGGAATCATCAACTTCACTGATAATTTTTTATGTTGCTGCTATTTTGTTATTTGAGCCTATTAATTAATTAAATCTTTCATTCATCTCATGTAACCCAAACTGGCTAGAGATGGACCTTGGGCTTCTCAGCCTTCTGCCTCCACCTCCCAACTACCTCACACCAAACCCATTTATTCATTTGATTTGAAAACTATTCAGACTTTTTATTTTAATGATTAAATTTCATATAATGGGAGTTTAAACTGTCCATTAGGTTTCCGAGATGTTTTCTCTTGGTTGTCAGCTTGATGAGAACTTAGATCAACTAAGAGAAATGTTTCTGAGCAGCTCAGTGAAGCATTTATTTCTTGGAAGGACTAGCTGATGAGCAAAGATATTCTATCAGTCAGTGCATCCTTCCGTTGCAGCACAGATCTAAGGAAATCTGGGGAAAGGCAAGGTTGCTGCTTGCTGCCTGCCTTGACCCATCTCTGGTGGGCACATTTACTTGGTTGCTCTCACTGATGCTGCCAGATTTATGGCATCAGAACTCAGGTTTTTCAGTCTTTTGTCAAGGAATAAAGGTCAGTAGCTCTCCAGGAATGTTTCAGGTCTTCAACAACAGATTGGGAATGCTGAGGAATCTGGTTGGGTGCTGGATTCTCAGCCTATGCTGTATGCAGACAAACACTGGTGGACTAGCCAGCACATATTGGGTAATCAATATACTAAATCCTTGTGCAATATATGTGTATCCTGTTGGTTCTGTTCCTCTGGAAAACTCCAACTAACAGTCCCCATAACATCAACCCACCAGCACATAGGAGAAAGGAGAGTCACTATTCACCCCACCTGCTCTTTCAGGAGAGAGATATGCTGCCACATTCTGTCAAAAAAAAGTGGCATCTTTATGAGCATTTGGCCTTTAACTGGCATGAAGAGCCATTTAGTGTCTGTGTTCTGTTATGATACTTGAGGGTGATAAAGTAGAAAAAAATACACTTATCAAAAACCTTACAATAAATGATTGGTTCAATGTGGAACAGAAGCTGACTTTCTGTGATACAGTGAAGGAAAAAATTCTCGGTACATAAAAGAAATAGACTCTCTTCTATAAAAGGCATGGGAGGGAAGACTTTAGAATAGGAAATAGACTGGATGGAAACGGGACCAACCCGAGATAGGAAGAAATCAAGCCGACACTGGCCTGGCCTGTGGGAAGGGAAAACGTAAACCTCAAAGGATGAGCCAGTTGCCCTGATGGAGAGAATGGGTATCCCACAGCTCCCTCAACCCTCAACTCCGTCTGCAGATCTTACTGAGACTGTGAGTTCTTCTAGACAGGTTAGCAGTGGAGAAAGTATGATCAAAGCAGATTTAGGCCGGTTCCGTCTAGGCAGGGAATAGAACATTTAAAATCGAGTTGTTCTGAGAACGTGGGGACAGGGAGTGATCTCAAGTCAGATAACCTGCATTTACCTGCAACAAACCCCCAATAGGGTGTAAGGCAGCAAAGGGAAAGGGTGTGGATAACAGAAGACAATTACTCGGACAAGCTCAATGGTATCAGTTAGGGGCAAGAGACTGTGCTAAGCTTAGGAGTGGATAGGGGAGGGTAGCTTGCTCTTGGTGTCCTGGAGCAGACCTCACCAACTGAGGATAGCTCTGGAGTTTGGTAACCTCTAGCATAGGTCAGTGCACAAAGCCATCTCTCCTCTCTGAAGGTGCCAACTGGAGACTGCAGGGTCTAACTTCAAACCAGCAGAGGACCAACTCATTGTCGCCCGCAGCAGCAACCCAGAAAAGGATTGATAAACGCTTAGGGGATTAGGCAGGGCCACTGTACCGATCTCAGTTCCTGCGGTTGTTTCCTCCACCTCCTCATACTTGGGAGACACATCTTGCTAGCAGGGCATCTAAATGCCAACCAACTCCCATACTACAGAGCTATCCTGATAGCCTCCATTTTCGCAGTTCCAGAACGAACTTCTCCTCCAAATATTCTTTTCCACCTTTTTTCTTTTTAAATCTGCTCCTGTTCCCCTTTGTTTAAGTTATTTTTTTTATTATACCTTAAATATGTTTTTCACATTTTCTTTGAAAACACGCACAGCATGGCCCAACTGGCCTAGAAATTACGGTGGATCCTTTTACTTCCGGCACTGAAATGTTACAGTTACTGTCTGTACCTCCACACACGGCCTGTCGTTGCTTAATAAAACCACTTCATAGCATTCGGGCATTCATTTATTCTGCTTAAACCCTTTCCCATTGCCAGGAAACTTTCTTTTGTTTTTCATTTTTGATGTTGTGTTTCCTATTGTTGCTTCTTACTGAATTGCTCACAATGTCGTGACTTTATCTTCTTCTAAAAACGCTTCTGTTTGTATTTCATTTCCCTTATATTGATCAAATATCAATTATAATTTTTTTATTATTATGTGTTTTTTGATTATTTTATTTTTTGGTTTTTTGCGTTTCTCTTCAAGTATCATCTCCCGCTCTTCTTTCCCTCTTTCTTTTATTTAACATTGTTTCTTGTCTCCTTTTCTCTTTCTCTGCACCCTTCATTCATCTTGCTCATTTACCGTTCCCACATTTGCTTTAAATACTTTTAAACTTCTATTTTTATTATATTATTTATTTATTTATTTATTTTTGGTTTTTCGAGACAGGGTTACTCTGTAGCTTTGGGGCCTGTATAGGAACTAATTCTTGTAGACCAGGATGGCTTAAAGCTCAAAAGGATTTACTTGCCTCTGCCTCCCAAGTGCTGAGATTAAAGGTGTGTGCAACCACAGGCCAGCTAAACATCTGTTATTAATGCTATTTTCTTGTGACTCTCTCTTTATGACCACTACTGATGTCTTTGTAGGCTTTACACATTTGAACTCAGAAGCTTTTGTGCCTTCATGTTGTTCCCACAGTCGTTCTCTTCACTGTGTGGGAGTTGTGCCCTGACAAGTAAATTGGGCACAAGGAATATCCCCAAAACAAAAGAAGTTGCCATGTATAAGTTAGCCAAAGCACAAATCATAACACAAAAACACACACAAGAAGACTGTTCCAAATAGTTATAACTTCTCCAGCATGAATTCACATGAATTCAAAGACACAGAATGGTAAAATGATAGATGATACAATCAGTCTATAAACAAACAGACAAATTAAACAAACAAACAAACAAAAATAAACTAGTACAGAGCTTAGGAAGGAAAGTCATAAATGCAGCGGATAAAGTTAGAAAAAATGGATGTCTAAATAAACAAATAAGAAAAAAAATTAGCAAGGAAATTCAGACTTTGAAAAAGAATCATATAGAAATACTAGAAATGAGAAAAATCAACGAAACAATTGCAAGCCATGATGAAAATAATCAGAATGGTAATGCAAGGAAGCAGAAGAAAGAATGTCAGAGGTAGAGGACAGATACAGAAGGGATAAAACCATCTCTAAAGATCACGGAATGGAGAAAAGATAAACAGTGTCCAAAATCTCAAGACTACTATCAAGAAATCAAATTCAAGAATCCACAGGTGTCAGAAGCATGGGCCATAAACTAAAACGCTTCTCCCTGGAAGAAAATGATCCTTAATCTTTCAGCAGTCTTTGATTGCCTGTAGCTCTTCAGGTAGAGGTGAAACCACGTGGAATTTCATCTGTCCACATGGGCATTTCAACTGATGTTGCATTATATAGGTGTTCTAGAAACCATACTGTTATGATTTCATAGGTCCATTTTATCTCTCATGTTTGGTGAACATGCAGAGAATAAGTAACTGTAGGGTGCCCAACCCAACAGTCTTTCATCTACAACACCACTCCGTCACCTAAGATTCAGGGTAGAAAGATTTTAAGGGCCAGAGGTTCAGGATACTTGCTGCTAGACAGAGACATTTCAAACTCCAAAACATAAATAATCAAAGAAACTTTTATAGAATATCATAATCATAATGTAGAAATACAAAGTAATAACAATATTATCTTTATATATCATGACAATAGCAGGAGAAGAATATTGATGTCCATTTACAACTCCCAAGCAAATCACACATGGAGGTTTATTATTACTTATGAATGCCTGGCCTTAACTTGGCCTGTTTCTTGCCAACTTTTCTTACCTTAAATTATCTCAAATATTCTTCCTTGATCCCATATCCATCCTTCCTCCCTCCCCCCATCTCAGTCCCCCGAGTTTTCCCCATTCCTCCCCTACTCCCTTCTCTCTAACCCTCTCCCCTTCCAACAACCCTCCCACCCACGCCCCCATGCACCCGAGGTTACCTGGGACTCTTGTCTATTTCCAATCTCCAGGAGGATAAGTACATGATTTTCTTCAGGTTCACCTTCTTATTTAGCTTCTCTAGGGTCTCGAATAATAGGCTCAAAGACCTTTAATTATGGCTAGAATCCACTTATGAGTGAATACATACCATATT